>NC_067456.1:8942500-9242500 GCF_025434085.1 Hippocampus zosterae | reverse complement strand
TGAGTCAGGGCGGCCCACCCGCACTCCACTTGAGTCAAAAAACGCAACGCCTGTCTGGTGCACTTCAGTATCCACCAGACCTTTGTGACGAGACAAACACGTGCGTTTACGGTCATTTACCGAAGCGGCCACAATATTCCTTGCGCAATTGGTAGTGGTGTAAACCTGTATTACATAATTAATTATTATAATTTTAGCATTAGTTGAGCGTCATATTATTTCATGTCAAGAATTCCTAATTTACATTCTGTTGTTTAATAATTAGATGTTTTTACATTGATAGCTTCTGATTGGCTGAAGAAAATGAAAGCAGGAAGTGATTTTAGTTTGCGAAAGGTGCGTTCGCGAACGTGCTTTTAAGCTGCGTTCAAACGGATCCCTCTCCTTTTGCTTTTTCGTACATTAGAGCCACCTGTTAAAAACAAGACCTTTTAACAAAACCTGTTAAAAAACCCTCAACTTACAGTGGTATAAATCACGATTATCCCAGTATATGTATTTTTTTTTCACGCGTGTAGAGCAGAAGATGAGTTCAAGGCCAATAGAAGTGCGAAAGGAAAAGGGCAATTAAATGTGACGGATTGGTCAACACGAGTCGTGACAATTGCTTTTCCGTGAACAAACAAACAAGAGGAGAAGTGCAGTGGGCCCTTCACGCTAAATGCACCTGTGTGGTCGACACTGTGTCAGCAGGTCGAGCTGCCACGCGTAATGGATTAGCGAGATAAAGTGGCTCCGTGGGCGCCTATAGATCACCGTGGAAGAATACGACACCAAATGACAACGTTTGCGGCTGAAGGATAATTTAATTGAAGTATTCATGTCCGCTCCGCGAAGATTCGGGATAGGTTAAATGTGCCTTAAAAATATATTATATATGCATGCGTAAAATGAAATTAATTCCAACAATGGACTATTAAAAGTATAATTTCTTTGATAAATTGGTTTCAATGGTAATAACAAAAAAAGTGTTCAGGCGTGGTTCAACTCAAGAAAGTGAAGAGTTAGGACGTGTTTTATATAGTGAAAATGTGGTGGTAAAAAAATGGAAATGCATGGTTGACTGAATGTGATGTACGTTTGCATGATGTGTTTTCGGCCTGAATTTGTTTATTTTTGCATTATTGGCATTCCAATTTCCGAAATTAAAATTTAAAAGCTGAGTCATATTTCTTTAATGTAATTATTTAAAATTAGTGGGAAATCTCTGTCCCGTTGACAATATCATGTTTGAATAACTCATTCATTCATACAAACAACAATTACTCTAAATTTATTTCACATTTAAAAAGAACCTTTTACTGCAAATGTTGATCTCGCCCTTTTTCGCAGACATCCCAACACATGATATGAACGACAAACAATGACTCAAATAAAAACAATGTGAAAATGCTGAAATTAAAAAGGCATAGCATATACAGCGTTCATCTTTAACTGAGCGAAAGCACATATTTTACATTCGAAAAATCTCATGGCACGCCAACAAACAAAAATGTCACAAAAAGTACGAATACTAAAATAATTATAATCTCGGCTCATTTTACTGACAAATACACTCAGTGTGAAATGTCTGTTTCGCTGAGCACGATATTATTTTGAATGATGACAGCTGGATACACATACACAGCGAAGACCATTTACAGTAATTTATCTGCCTGATATACATCACTGGCGTCGATGGACGCAAAGATGCTTTTGTTGTTGTAAATAGTAATAATTATCAGATCTGTCATAGAACACTGTTGTGCCGCAGCTGTGGAATCACTGTTCAATGTTTCAGTACTTGTTGCACCACTTGATATTCTCGAACAAGGAACTCAACAACAGTGGCGGGCGTGCAATAGGGAGAGAGCCAAGGGGGCAGGACCCCCCCTCCCCAACTCCACCCCCTTTATGTTTAAACAAATGGATCTCCACTCAGTGACTCCTTGTTAAGTGCGGCCAGGAGCTTGAGATTGCCTCTGCACTCCTGAGCCAAACTGCTGTCTGGTTTGTCATGGTCGCTGCCACACTGATCCTTCATTGTGCTGTCTTGTAATTCATCCTCCGGCCGGCATCTGACATGTTCAACTTGGAGTAATTCAAGTGCGAGGGTCAGCGCGCAGCTGGCCGTCAGAGATGGAACATACTTATTGAAGGCGTAGTCGGCAAGGCTCAGCTCACACACCTTTTGGGCCAGGGTGCTGCATCGCTTCACAGGCACATTGGCGGCATCCATGTGGTTGGCGTGGTAGTCCAAGAAGAAGGCCAGGGTGGGCGCGCCCAATCGGAAGTGGAGGCGCACCAAGATGAGGCACTCCAGATTAAAGAGCTGCTCCCTGGTGAAGGTGTCGCAGCACAGGGACAAGAGATGACTGATGCTGGGAGAGCACACCTCCACCTGGGAAAAACACATTTGACCATCCATCCAGGATAGTGGATCACAAAATTTTAAAACAAGTGGGCTACCACTATCCCACACTAGAAAAACAAGATTAGTGGCTCTGTTTTCGTCGACTGCGTACCTGAGCTATGGCACAAATTAGATATACCACATTTTTAGAATCATTGCAAGGCTCGCTGCGCATTTGCAAATTTGGCAGACTGCCCTATGCCAAGCTGGGTGTTCTTGGAGATGCACGCAGCAAAGTGACAATTATTGGCAGAAAGTTGGCCGAATCTTACACTTACTAAGACGACATGTAAATCCTGGCACAGCTGGCCTAATGCGATTTTGGTGAATTTGGGGCACGGGCAGATCTAAAGGGAACACAAGGAGAAGCTTTGATGGGCCTTCAACTATGACCACTCCCACAACGGTGCAGCACTCCCTCTCGCAGATCCACTGCCCTGCGTATTTGATATAGAAGGCAAATACAAATAGCACCTATATTTATATATGGAGTGGATAGATAGATAGATAGATAGATAGATAGATAGATAGATAGATAGATAGATAGATAGATAGATAGATAGATAGATAGATAGATAGATAGATAGATAGATAGATAGATAGATAGATAGATAGATAGATAGATAGATAGATAGATAGATAGATAGATAGATAGATAGATAGATAGATAGATAGATAGATAGATAGATACTTTTCATATACTGTTTAAAATGGAAACGTGTTTGTTCTTCCAAATACCTTTTTGCTGGCAAGGAGCAGTGCCGTGACGCCCAGAAGCTGGAAGCAGTCGGCGGCCACTGGCGTGCATGCCAGGAACCTGTCCATAATGTTGACGGTCAGGCAGCAGCACTCAAAGGACAGGCGGAAGTGCTTGTGCACCGGGATGAGCCAGCTGACAAGTTTGCAGCGAGCCTCAGCAGTCACCTATCAATGAATCAACTTTATTTACATAATTGGGATTAGCTAATGAATTGAAGTTAGAGCATCGTTGTTTTTAACATATGTACAGTATCTGTACTTAGTATGAAAACCTTTAACTGCAGATTTTGTCCATCTCTCTCTTTTACAAAATAAATGTGGCCCTAATTTGAGGACAAAATGTCTCCTCCTCTGCACTTGAACCTACTTGTGGTTGGAGAGCAAGACTTTTGCACGGGTAAAACAGCGCCTCCCTCTCCTTCTGAATCTTGTAGCCGACATCACCGTACTGAAAGTACCAGTTGGAAGCTTGATCTGCCTGGTCACCCTCCGGTTCGTCCACACACAGAGTTGACGAAGCTGTCCCGGTATGAGGAGTGGGAGAACCTGCCAAATCATCCTCGAAACCCGAGTCACTCAATCTGGACACAAGTTTCTGTTTCCGGTACCGCTCCACCCGCACTCGTACGGCGCCATCACCGCCCCGCTTCACGAACACCATCTCCGGCGTGCGTCAGATGCACCCGAACCCAGACGGAGGCCGGAGTTTACCCAGTGGAAAGTGAAGGGGGAGTCGCCCTTTCCCGGGGTCTTCCCCGCTTCTCTCGCCTCGTTACCATAGCGACGAGAGCCCCACCAAAACAATTGAATTTGCCTGTCTCAATTAGTTCTACACAAAGAGGCGCCATATGTCAAACACTTAACCCGGGCTACCAAAGTGGAGGAGTAATTAAAATAATAATAACAGTAATTAAAAAATAATAATACAATAAAATCACATCGAAAGCATTTGTCCCGACAAAATGTCATAAGACTTTTGCGGTTTTAAAACGATTGCCAATTTTAACATTTTTGTTGATTTATTTTGTTATTTATTCATTTGTTAGACATTATGTCATGTTTATTTGGAAACAAAACCGTGAGCTGTTTTTGTTTTATTTTGTTTTGTTTTGTGCCGTGGTGGGCGGAACACGAAAGCTGCTTGTCCCGCCGCTGCGAAACAGACAAGCCGGACACTTTCACAAAAGTCAATGCCGTAGCGGCGTTGAAAAACAAAGTCTGGCCCAGAACACAAGCCTCAAGTATGTCCTTTGTCCACATTTTAAAGGTACGGAAGTGACCTTTATAAGTACGAAGTGGTAGCGTATTGCATTGTGCTGTCGTAGGTACTTACGCGCTGAATAGTTGAACAGAAAAAGCGGGCAAAACATAGCTAGCATTAGTGGCTAAGTGAGTTAGCTACGTGGCTTAGCTTTGGATGCTACATGGCTAACAGCGGTGTTAACCGTGATTGGCGATATCATCGTCCGTTTAAGATGGGTTATTCGTGTGCTTTCTTACAATTGTAGCACTTTTGCGAACCTTCATCTCATGGAAGAAGATGCAAAAGTCATAAGCAGAAGGAGAAGCATTGCGCACATGCTGGCATGCTAGTCCACGCTAACGCCATGACATAATCTCTTGTAAAACCTCTGCCAGGAGATCTTGGATTCTTGGTTGGGGCTGCGTTTTTCCCCCAACCCTTAACGTCAATCTCTTATTGTCAGAGGTCAAAATGACAAAGTTACACACAAGGTTAGCTTTAGTACAACACGTTGCTTTGCTTGAATCAGGTGTCAAAACTTGTTGACATTGCAGGCGACATCCTCGTTGTTGGGGCCTTGTTAAGGTTGCAAAACCACATAATGTATTATCACTAGAGGTGTAAAACGGTACAATGGGAGGGAAAATGTGTATGTGTGAACATTTATATACATTTCTGCATTAATGTTATCAGTATGCCTAAGCACACAAACAATTCTGTTCCCGTTTTTTTTCTCGAGCATAACATGTAAACCTATACAGGATGGGCAGGAAAGGGTAAACCTGGTTGTAATAATTGGTTGACACTCCTTCGGCAGCAATAAACTCAACAAAAAAAGATTTTGTAGTTGCGGTTCAGGCATGCGCAACCATCAGGATGAATTTTGAAGCATTCCTCTTTACAAAACTGTTGCAGTTCAGCAAGATTCCTAGGATGTCTGATGTGAATAGCTCTCTAGAGGTCATGCCACAGCAGCTCAATTGGGTTGAGGTCAAAACTTAGTAAATACAGTCATGACCATAAACATTAGCATCGCTCTGGTTTTGTCGGATAAAGCTCCACATCTCCCTGAAAATTGTAGCGGTGACAAATTCTGAGTTGCAATTTCCTCCACCAGTGCAAGACAGTTAAACTTCTCTAGGGTCCGACATTAAGTCTTTTTTAGCTGGTGGCCCAGCCAGAACCCACACTGGAGCCAGTATTTCGTAGTATGGTTTCGTAGTCGCCCCGTTGTTCATGTAGAACCCTGTTTTTTCCTTTACTTGATGTTTTAGGTGTGACCCCCCACCCCGAATAATTATACAGTATTGCATAATTTATCCTGCATTCGTTATTGTCGTATCATATTATTTTGAAAGGGTCATTTGAAAAAGTGTGGCAAACATTCACAGCCCACATAAAATGGCATAGTGGTCCAGAGCTGTCCCACATGCCTTGAGTTTGACACCTGTCTTAAATGCTCATGGTAAATTTGCTGGCACCCACAGAATTATGATGTATGTGTTGATTGAACCTTTTCTTGCTTTGTAGTTTTAGCTTTTAGCACACCATGGAGAACTCGGACAGGCACAACTGGACAAGGTCAGGTAGCTGGGGAGCAGCTGCCGACGGCTGGCGGAGCCAGGACCAGAGTAGAGGACAGACCTTCAGAACGGATGGAGGACAGCAAGGCAAGAGGAACCAGGGAGCTCCATACTGGTCCAGCCCCAAGAGGGGGGGATTTGGGCCCTTGGGTTATTCCCCTGGAGCCTTCCGAGGCGGCCACAGCCCCTTGCAGAGGGATGATCTCCATCGGTTCTGGAGTCCGGAAAACAGCGGCGGGACTCGAGAAGAGAGCTGGAGGGAGCATTTGCAACAACAGTGGGGAAAGAGCTTCCGTGATGGAGGTCCGCATGAGGACAGGGATATGTGGAGGAGGGATACTACTGATGGAAATGTTCTTAATGCAGGTGGGATTTCTGAGTTTGTTCAAAATGCATGGTGGGGCATGCAGTTGGGATGGCATTTGTCTGTGGTAATTCTGGCGATTTCTTGTTGACCAGGGATCTGCAAACTTTTGTACACAAGGGCCACTTTATTATATTCAAAACTAACGGCAGGGCTAGGACATTTTTAAATGAGGTTAAAAAAAAACTTTAACATAAACTAAGGCTGGGCGATATTATGATCGAGATTAGTCTTTGGGATACATTTAGGTTTGATTATTGTCATCAGGTTCCAGCACATTTACCTGATTCGTCGCCACGGAAGTGTGTATGACAACAGACGATCAGAGTCAACCTTTTCCTGCTTTACTTTCATTTGCAAATTGAAGACATAAACAAAAAGTCACAGAAAGAAGTAAATGATGACCGAATATGCAGTTAAAGACGCAACTTATCGTTAATGTTCAAAGATGAAGTGGGTTTTACAAGAGAAATAACTTGCCGTCGGTTGTGTGGCGGCAATGTGGAACAAATGAAGGCGATGTGCAAGGTATGTCAGCGGTCGGTACCCTCCAAAAAAAATAAAAAAGGAGGGGAGAGCAACAGAACAAGCCTGCTTAATCATTTGGACTAGTACCAATACCAAAATGTTTTTGTGGGAAGCATATAAAAATGCTTCCCACAAATGCATAAAAAAATTTCAGGCATTACTATCGAGCTACTGGACCAAAAGCAGCAATTAATCTTTTCGTCTTTTTTGCCTCATCTTTTCATCATATTTGCAAGTAGAAATTATGTCAGCACTGCATGTAGCATTATTACTTGAAATTTGTATTTCTATTTTAAGGCACCTTCATGATTCCTCAGGGGGGAGATTTGTTTATTTTACGTCTTGAATACCTGCTAAAGCACTCACGATCTTTAACTAGATTACTGTAGTATTTTATATTTTCTTGCATGTATTGTACTTTTGAATACGTTTTTTTGGTGTATCTTTTTTATTTTGTTTTAAAATTAATTTGTATGTAAATAAAACATTGAACTGCTCTGTAGTTAAGTTTTCAGTGCAAATGTTATAAAACTGGCAATTTAATTACTAGATTTTAAAAAAATTGTGAGACTTTGAGATTGGACGATATAAAATAACAAATCTTGTTATATTCCCCAGCCCTAATTACATGTTTTCTTAAAATACATTCATTCATTCATTCATTTTCCGTACCGCTTGATCCTCACGAGGGTCGCGGGGGATGCTGGAGCCTATCCCAGCTGTCTCCGGGCCGTAGGCGGGGGACACCCTGAATCGGTTGCCAGCCAATCACAGGGCACACAGAGACGAACAACCATCCGCGCTCACACTCGCACCTAGGGACAATTTAGAGTGTTCAATCAGCCTGCCGCGCATGTTTTTGGAATGTGGGAGGAAACCGGAGCACCCGGAGAAAACCCACGCAGGCCCGGGGAGAACATGCAAACTCCACACAGGGAGGCCGGAGCTGGAATCGAACCCGGTACCTCTGCACT
This sequence comes from Hippocampus zosterae, assembly GCF_025434085.1. Classification (NCBI taxonomy): domain Eukaryota; kingdom Metazoa; phylum Chordata; class Actinopteri; order Syngnathiformes; family Syngnathidae; genus Hippocampus; species Hippocampus zosterae. Next base: position 9,234,657 of record NC_067456.1, on the reverse strand, counting down.
GTGAAGCCGACGTGCTAACCACTGGACTACCGGGCCGCCTCTTAAAATACAATAATGTAAAATTGTAGTGACTGATATGTTCACCTGACTTTGGTGTGGGCGGTGAGGGTTGACCAAACTTCCAACGTAGTGATGGTGTGAATATGAGAGTCAGTGGTTTTGTGTATTTCTGCTCTGTGACTTCATGAGTGCAGTGAGCCTCTTGTCCCTAGTCGCTTGGGATAGGATAAGTGGCAAACAAGATGGTTTGCAGGATGCAAATTGTTCATTTTAATATTCTTTTTTTTTTTTTTACAATAAATGAATGAACAATTTTAAATGCAAATGGAATTTAAAATATCTCATTTTAATATAAATCTAAATAGTAATGGTTTTGTGATACTGGCTTCGATTGGAGGCAGCCGCGCTGTTCAGTCCCCACTCAGTGATGGTGTCAATGTGAGTTGGAATGGTTGTCAGTCTCAATATGTGGCCCGCGAGTGACTTGGGACAAGTCCAGAGCGTAGTGAGCCTTTCGCCCGAAGTCAGATGGGATAGGCTCAAGCACCCCATAAAACTTGAGCAGTATTTGCGTACTGGGAATGGATAGAAAAGCAATAATTCAATTCACCCAGTATTTCATGAGCTAATCAAAAAACGATTAAACAATATTAGGGAAAATGGCAAAATGAGTGTAACATTACATGTTAGTGCTGTCCAGGGGCTGTACATGGCTTGTAAAACCTACAGTTTTTTGAAAGTCTTTTCTTTGACCGTTTCAATTGTTCTTACCCTGGTCTTGGAAAATGTAATGCGTCACTATATTGTTTTTTCTTTTTTATCTCATCATTTTTTCTTCTGTTCCAAAAGGCAAAAGACGTCGGCCAAGAAACAAGCGGAGAAATTTTGCTGAAGAAGACCGGGAATTGGCAAATGAAGAGTCCTCACTCTCAGCCAAAGATCTGCAAGTTCTGCGGCAGGCCGAGATGCGTTTAAGCAAAGATGACATCCACTGTCTGAAGAAGGTACACAGGGATAGCGCTCGCACAGCTGTTCACTCTCAACGTGTCTCATAATCAATGCAATTATTACTCCCAAAAGTTTTTAATACCTCCCATCACCTTGCATATTTCATATAAAAACAAATCACAATAAGCTACAAAGTCAGAAATAATTAAGTCATGCTGCCTCTGGTGTGGAATGATGAATGTAATAAACATGCTCAGGCAGGCAAAGTATAGCTCTCCAAATTTTAACTGCTCGGCGAGCACATACATTATCAAGAGTTGTGTAACTTTTGTTGTGTTAATTTAGTGGGTTTTCCCTCTGAATTTGGCAAATTAAAATGTATCCATTAGTTTATATATTGTGTGCTTTTACAAAATATGGTCAATGATATTTCTTTCCTTCCCATTCTGACAATCTTGCTTTGCAGTCACTCTTGTCGAATTGTGTCGTCAATTGTCACATCTGCGCCCTCTTTTGTTCATTAGAAATCCAACAGCAAGCCGAACGCACTTTACACCTGCGCCCTCTGCGACGTTCTCCTGGACTCGGTGTCTGATGCCAACAGGCACATCCGAGACAAGCGGCACAAGCGGAGGCTCAGGGTGAGTCGGCATCGCCAGAGTTTGCCTCCAGTACATTTTCATTCATTCATTCATTCATCTTCCGAGCCGCTTGATCCGCACTAGGGTCGCGGGGGGTGCTGGAGCCTATCCCAGCTGTCTTCGGGCAGTAGGCGGGGGACACCCTGAATCGGTTGCCAGCCAATCGCAGGGCACACAGAGACGAACAACCATTCGCACTCACACTCACACCTAGGGACAATTTAGAGTGTTAAATCAGCCTGCCGCGCATGTTTTTGGAATGTGGGAGGAAACCGGAGCACCCGGAGAAAACCCACGCAGGCCCGGGGAGAACATGCAAACTCCACACAGGGAGGCCGGAGCTGGAATCGAACCCGGCACCTCTGCACTGTGAAGCCGACGTGCTAACCACTGGGCTACCGGGCCGCCTCCAGTACATTTGTGAGTTGTAAAAACCGGATGCGGACGTGTTGTGTTTGCGTCTGCAGGAGAAGAAAGAGCATGCCATGCTGACTGAGATCCTGCCTCCCGGCCCCGAGCATGTTCACGCATTGACCGCCGCTTTAGAGGCTGTGGTCCGCGAGCATGGAATGGATGACTGTGATGTTGAGGGGAGGCGGTGTGTCGTGTCCCTCATGCAAGATCTGCTCCTGTCCGTCCTGCCTGGTGAGCCACCTCAACATTTTTGTTGATCGCGGTATTAGTCACACAGTTAACCCCTCCCTGCCCCGCTATTCCTGGGGGATAAAGAGAGGCGACCACAAATAGCACCAAAAAAAAGAGTAGTAATCGACACCCACGAAACATTTTATAATTGCTTCTATTAATCTATTAAAAAGTTTAAACAGTGAATATACCATAAACCACGAGCAGAAAACACTTTCTCGGTTCAAACTTGTTATATAAATAATGATGATTGATTTCCTGACCGAAAGTACACTGACGCTTTGCATGCTTTCAAAATAGCAATTACTGCTGTATGGCAGCACCTTAGGGTACAGGTGTCAAACTCAAGGCCCAGGGGCCAGACCTGGCCCGCCAGGTCATTTTATGTGGCCTGTGAAAGCAAATCATGTGTGTCAACTTGTTAAAATGTGTCCCGAAATGTCAAATTGTCATGTGTAATACATAACATTGAGATTTTGCAATAATTTTGTTACACCGTTTACACTCACTTGAACAATAATTGAACAAACTGTTATAATTGACTTGACTGATTTCAAAACTAGTAATCTGTGAATTTGTTGTGGACAAATAATAATTTTGTGGTTTCGCTGTCGTAACGGCCCTCCGAGGGAAGACGTAATTCCAAATTGGCCCGCGACTAAAATGAGATTGACAACCCGTCCGTGCCTTAGGGCGTTGGAGGAAGAATACAAAAATACACCGGTAGCTGTGAATGGTGAACCATGACTATGCGTACTTGAATTGTGATTTACAGTATCTAGCGCACGCTGTTGGTTGGTGCGTGGCTGGTAACGGTGTTACTTGTCTGCCAAATCTGTAGAGATCCGGCTTCGGTTATATGGATCATCTTGCACGAAGTTTGGATTCAAGGATTCTGATGTCAACATCGACATACAGTATCCACCTCACGTGAGTCGGGCAGCGCCAATACTTCTGTGCACTCGAGAATGTGGCATTTGCAGAATGCACCATATTCATGTGTTCTCCTTTTTTTTTGTTTGTTTTTTTTTTGTTTGTTTGGGGGGGGACATTATACCTATGTTGTGTAAAGGCTTTGAAATGGAATGTATTCACAGATGCATCAGCCAGATGTCTTGATGTCGGTCAAAGAGTGTCTCACCGTGAGCCGTGAGTCACCTTTTTTCTGTTTGACCCCAACAAAATGGTTTTGGGAGAACCAGAAATGTCGGAGATAGTGTCTTCTATTTAAGGGTATTGTTTGTGTCTCCTCAGCTCTTTTTGTTGATCTGGAAGCCGATTTTCATGCTTGTGTGCCCGTAGTCATCTGTAAAGAAAAGAAGAGGTGCGTGGCCCAGCCAACTCTTTAAATCACCATTTTTCCAACAATCAAAAATTCACTAATGGGCATCAACTTTACTGTGAATTTCAGCAAGAATATGAGACAGTCGTGTCAAGCGAATGACTGCACAATGTCATTCAGCCATTTTTTTTTCCTCACAGTGGTCTCCTCTGCAAAGTAAGTGCAGGAAATGAAAATGCGTTCCAAACCACCTCTTATCTAGCCACCCTAGCCAACCAGGAGCATCTCCTCCCCCCACTGGTTCTTGGACTTCGGCGTTGGGCTAAGGTAAAGCTCGCTACCGTTGAACTCTTTCCAAAATCAAAGAGCTAAATGATCCCACGTCTTACTTTTGTATTTGTTGTAGATCTGTCAAATCGACCGTGCGGACGAGGGTGGGCTCCCTCCATATGTCTTTGCGCTCATGGTCATCTACTTTTTACAACAGCGCAAAGAGCCTCTCTTGCCATCATATCTGAATCAAGCGGTTTGTAGTTCATTTGGGGCTAGGTTAGCTTTTCAAACCTGATTTTTAACGGTGGTCTGTTATGTTTTTAGATCAAGACTTTTTCACTGAGCAAGCTTTCAGACTTCAACTTCACATGTGTGGAGGATGGACACTTGCACTGGACTTGCACCTCTTCCGCCAAAGATGCACCGCAGCCGCCAGAGGGCTCATCCATGAAGGGAAAGGTAAACATTCACAGTAGAACTACGTCAAGCGAGTCTGCCTTTTTGCGCACATGAGTTCGCAGCCTTTGGTCACTGCCCAAAGTGCTTCATTGTGCTCAGTTCGTAACTTACAAGCATCATATTTCGGTAACTTGTCAACCGTGGACCCCCTTGAATGAAGTTTCCTTTACCTTTTAGGTTCCACTGGTTTTCCAGAACCCTCACCCCCCCGTGGAGATCGGCTTTCTCTGGGTCGAAATGCTCCGCTTCTATTCCCTGGAGTTCAACATGGCCGACAACGTTGTCAGCGTACGGACCGGCGCCGTCCTCTCCCGAGAGTTAAAAGACTGGCCCAAGAAACGCATCGCCGTGGAGGGTAATAAGCAGAATGTCGGATTTTGAGTGTGAGCACGTGAGCACCAAACTCATGCATATTTCTGTTGCTTGTAGACCCTTTTGCTGTCAAGAGAAATGTGGCCCGCTCTGTTAACAGCCAGCAAATGTATGACTACATCCTGCATTGCCTCAAAACAACATACAGGTACTTTGCACTGCCCCTCAACACGCCGGCAGCCAATCACAAGATGGCAGCACGAAGTGCAAAGGACTCGTGTGAGGGGAAAGAGTTGAGTCAGCTGAGCATTGGGTCCCAAAGTCAACGTGAAGAAAACGGCCCCGAAGACTCTGATTGCATCATTGAGGAAGAGGATGAAATTGAGGAAGGCAGCGACTCTGAAGGGGAGAAGGAAAAGGCGGACTTGGGGAAGAGCAGCTTCTCTGAGGAAGAGGAGGACGAAGATGCCGAGGCGCGAGGCAGACGTCACTTGGACAGCTTCACCACGGAGGACGAGGAGATTTTCCCCGTGGACGAGATCTCGGGGGAGGAGCTTTTGTCTGATGAGGAACCTCCAGATTTGGACACCCCGGGGTCGAATGATGATGAAGAGGAGGAAGAACTGGCACCCGCTGTCGCCTCACATCCGCGCTTACCCGACACCGTCGAAAATGAGCTCCCGGAAAATAAACACCACATGCCGACTGCAAAGTCGTATCAGTTCAGCAAGCATGCGTTCACGAGAGGAAAGGTGAGTTTTTTATTCCCATCAATCATCATTATAGTGGATGTAAAGACTACACGCCCTTTTTCAAATATCAGGTTTTTGTGATATAAAATTTCATTCATTCCTTTAAAAAAGAGCGACCGAGACGTTATTTCAAAGCAACTCAATTAGGGGGGGAAAAAAACAACTCCAATATTTCCCTCTCATCCGTCCGTCCCAGTCGCACACGGTTGTGTGCAGCTTGTGCAAGCGCGATGGCCATTTGAAGAAAGATTGTCCAGAGGATTTCAAGAAGGTGGAGTTGCGGCCTTTGCCCCCAATGACACCGGACTTTCTCAACGTGCTTGACCAAGTCTGCGAGCAGTGTTTTGGTGAGTTACCCGTGACATACTGTATCATTGATATTGTTTGAGGCACAAGTGTGGAAACATAAGCGGTTGCTTCCGCGAGCGTCGTCATTCCGATCGTTGCATTTGACATGACAGTCACAGACGTATTGACTGGACCGAACTGTTATCTACTTTGTACTACTTTTTTATCAGCTGCCAGTCCAAAATAATGAAACGGATTAAAAATCAAAGCACATCGAATGTTGGTTGTTGTTTCCAGTGGACTTTGCGCCCGATGACTTGGAAATGGCCGTCAGAGAACGCATCCTGCAAGATCTCGAGACCTTTGTCAGGCGTCAGTTCCCTGGTGAAGTAAAACCTCAATCACTCTTTTGAATTTCTGTGATGTACTACGAACCTGTCCTTGAAGTCACGGTGGGATGACTTGAATTATTTCTGCCTTTATTGTGTGGCCAGGTGCACGGCTGCAGCTCTTTGGATCTTCCAAAAATGGTTTTGGCTTCAGGCAGAGTGACCTTGACATCTGCATGGTGCGAGAGGGCCAGGACAACATCGACGTATGTCATCTTATTGTCATATTTCAAAGGCGTGCTTGTAAAACCGTTTTATTGGCTGAAACTGTATGAAAATTTCACATCATGATTGTAATGACCTTAATTGTCACTGAAAATATAAACGAAAAAAGAATATATATATTTAATATGTAGATATATTAACCCTTTGAGAGACAGTGGTTACTACAGTGGACATCTTATCATGTTATCAGGTTGCAGGGTGCATGAAAGGGTTAAAAACATGGGGGGGGGTGCGATGTTTTGATGCTACTGTGTTTATGGGTTCATCACTCGTTTTAGTATCTCAGGCTGCAAAAATATGACTTTGCTTCCAATTTTTTTCTCCCCAGGATGTTGACTGCATCAATATAATTGAGCGCCTTGCAAAGCTTCTGAGGAAACACCCTGGTAAAAAGCATTTGATTCCTCATTCAAGTTGTACATGCTAATGTATTGCGGATTTTTTTTTCCTTCTCTCTCCTCAAAGATTTGAGGAACATCCTGCCAATTACTACAGCCAAAGTCCCCATTGTGAAGTTCTACCATGTCCGCACTGGTCTGGAGGGGGACATAAGCCTTTACAATCGACTGGTAGGAAGTTCACGGCAATTTGTTTCCGATTCAAGTGTCTATAACACACAATTAAAGGTTTGCTTTCCAACCGCAGGCTTTGCACAACACGCGGCTGCTGGCGTTATACGCCGCCATTGACAGGAGGGTGAAGATCCTCTGTTATGTCATGAAGGTGTTTGCCAAGGTCTGTATGTCACACACCACGAGCTGTCTTTGAAATGTTGCTCCTTTTGCGTAATCCAGTCGCTGTTCCAATTGCAGATTTGTGACATTGGCGATGCCTCGCGCGGCAGTCTCTCGTCTTACGCCTACACCCTGATGGTTCTCTTTTTCCTCCAGCAGAGGGATCCACCTCTTATACCCGTGTTACAGGAGGTACATTTGAACAAAATTCTGAATGTTGTATTTTGTGTTCCCGCCAAAATGACGCTCCTCCTATCCGAAGTGCATATCTGGCCAGACAGAAGATCGAATAGTCTTTTGGGAATTGTAATTTACTTTAGTATGGTGACATTTTTTTTCTCTTTTGCGCTCAACAAATTATCCAGACAAAAATAATAAATACACCAACTAAACTAAAAACAAATTGTTTTTGAAATGATAAAACAATTGTTACCCCACTGGTTAAAACTAACTGAAAAAAAAGAGTTAAAGCAAAATAAAAGCTAATCGTAGTGAAAAATCCAGAACTATAACCTTGGTCTGCGCTTCGACCTTGGAAACAAACTCGAATGAAGCTGGCACACTTTTAGAATATTAATAATTTGATTATGTTTGTTAAATTTAGAGTTAACAGTTAGAAGCCAGTCTTTTTTTCAAGTAATTGATCACGATCTACCACCATAGCTAGCAATTAGAGCCCAAATTTTTGAGTGAAAAAAAAAATCACATCTATGCGCTGACTCATATGTTGTAAAACCTGTTGTGTGTTTTGCAGCTTTACGATGGTGACAACAAGCCCGAGGTCATCGCAGATGGCTGGAATGTGTATTTCTTTGATGATTTAAAAACACTGGTCGGTACCTTGCGTACACTTTGATTGTGTCCCCGTCGTATCGCGCCAACGTACTCAATCTTTGCTTGACTCGCAGCCCAGTCGGTGGCCGCAGTACGGAACGAACACTGAGACGGTGGGGGAACTGTGGCTCGGCCTCCTTCGCTTCTACACGGAGGACTTTGACTTTAAAGAGCATGTGGTGTGCACCCGTCAGAAAGCCCGTCTCACCACCTTCAACAAGCAGTGGACGTCCAAATACATCGTCATTGAAGGTCAGTCGGTGCCGCGGACGTTCGCGGCAGCGGATACGGGTTTGACTTCAACGGCACCGTTTTGAGTTCATTCAATGAGATGAACAGCCTTTTAATGTTGAAGTTTCAGCCAACTTGATATTTCACCTCGAAGGCACGGGACAAACTCGCAAGGCTTTGAAAACTCTTTTTCCATTGTCTTCCTCTGCAATTGCAAAATGTTTTTGTTCAAAATTATTTATTTGCAATTGCACTGTATTTTGATTGTGTGCTCAAAATGCCGTTTCTCCTTTCGCACTGCAGATCCGTTTGACCTCAGTCACAATCTTGGTGCTGGTCTGTCCAGGAAAAGTAAGGTCATTTTAACTGATTATCATGTTTTGTTGATGTGATCTCTCAGATATGTCTCCGCTGCCACATTTGTTCTTTATTTTAATTGTTACAGTGACCAATTTCATCATGAAGGCTTTCATCAACGGCAGAACTGTGTTTGGCACCCCCGTGACGGCGTTCCCTCCCGAGTACCCCCGTCAGATGGTTGGTATTTGCCATTTCAACCTCCTGGTGTTCATGTGCCGTTATTGTCAAAATATGAACGTGATCTGACCGCGCATGAGTAGTACAGCCTGATACGAGGCCGTTTTGTCACCAGTTGGATTCCTTAGTCCCAGACAAGCTTTTTAGTTACATTAATAGTCTTTGTTAAAGGCTTCAAAGAAAGTCATTCATGTTTCATTATTGTTCAGGGTAACGAAACCACATTTATTTTTAGTTTTTGTTCAGTTCGGTTACAGGAAATGTCAAAAGAAGTTTACGACATTGATTTGCCCACCTGCTAACTTAAACTTCTTGTCTTAACTTTGTGATTCGTCTGCACAATTGCCCAGGAGTACTTTTTTGACCCCCAAGTCCTCACCGAGGGAGAAGTGGCCCCCAACGACCGCTGCTGTCGCATCTGTGGCAAGATCGGTCACTTTATGAAAGACTGCCCAATGCGCCGGAAGTAAGTATCGTCGGCCACAGGCTCGAAAGTGAAAGGACCGGGTACACAAGTGGGGTGTTTATTTATTTTTAAAAATTTTTTGCATCACACAGATCCAGGCACAGGCACGACTCCGAGAGAAGACCGGACGGCATGCGTGAGCGAGTGGACACGGGGGAGGACCTGCCGAGCAGACACAAAAGTGAACACTGGAGGTGGCGGGACGCTGCGGAGCCGCGCTGCTGCTTCCTGTGTGGATCCAGCGCTCACATCAAGAAGGACTGTCAGCTCTACAGAGGTTCACCACGTCTTTTTGTCTTTTCCGGGATCATGCACCTTCTTTCATGCTACACAGAAACACATACTCCCAAGTCACGGGAACTATATTACAATTTGAGTATGGCGCCCTCAAGTGGACAAAAATAACACCAGCGACTCACATGCAGGTTTTAATGTTTGATTTTGCAAAATCCACGACTCACTGAAAGAATACTTGACTGAAAAAACTATTAGATATCTCCATGTCCGCCTCTTGCTTCTCCAGTTGGAGAGCCTTAGCCTTTTTCTATTTTGTCTGATAGGAAATACGAAAATGGAAAACTTCCCTTCGCCCTCAGGAGGCCTTGTGAGGAATTTTAGAGAGAAACAAGTATGAATTTAGTTTAAAGTCCGTGAATGAGATACACACTTTTGGACATTGTTTTTACGACTCTGTTGAATTTCCCTTCCCCAGAATTCACCATTAAATGATGAGAACAAAAGGCATCAACATGTGACGCTAAGTCCACAAGCAGGTATGTCTGTTGTCTATTTCAGATTCTGAATGTTGGTAACATTCGTTTTTACCGGCCGCAGCAAAATGAGTCACAAAAATGAGGTTTTGGCATGATCAAAAAAATAATAATCTCAGCTCTCCGTTGAGATAACAAGCATGGAGCTACGCTACTCGAAGACATTGTGTTAATCATAAATAAAAACAAAACACAGTGACTTGCAAATCATGTTCAAGCTATGTTTAATCAACACAGCGTCCCAACTTCAGTGACATTTTTCCCCACGTAAAAATATTTATATTGATAATGATTGTGCAACCCAAAAGTAAAATTGAGAAAGTTCTGTTTTATTTTCCTCGTCCATGCGCATTGGCTCGAGGGGAAAGAACATGCCTCAAATAACAGAAGTGTTGCAATAACACGGTGTGCGGTTTTAGTTTTGAGCGGTGTTTTTCAAAAATGTACTCTTGCTTGTGGTTCAGGCAGTTTAGCGACCCGCAGTTTAGGTCGCGCCAGTCACAGGAAGAGCCCGGTGGAGTGAGCGGCGGCTGCACAGACCCTTAAGGTTCAACTTGTGTCCAGACAGACGGCGACCCGCCCCGGAAACCATGTCAGTCTGAACAGGGGTCTGTCGGGCTGACACCAAGGAGCCCATTTAAAATCCAAAGCCAGGACGCCTTGACTTGAAGCCATCTTGGGCCTTTTTAAAGTTTTTATTTTATTTTTTTCTTTCCCTCCCCACATCCCCCCACCGCCTTTTTTAAATGTTGATTTTAACAACACCTGCAACAATGGTTGGATCATGTATCTTTGATATTCAGTTAGTTGTATAAAAAAAAACTGGTGAAATAGGAAGCCAACTAGAGCTTGTTCTGGCCAATGAAAGCATGAATTGTTGATTTCTATTAATTTTGTACTGTTCTGAAAGTGTTTGACATGAGCTTGCTTGATTTCTGTATCTCTATTTATATTGATGTTTCAATGGTGAAACGACCTTAACTTTTACCTGGCCACATTTATTCTTTTAATTTATATTATTTTAATATTTTAAATTTGATTTGTCCTTTGCACTGATACCCACAAGCCCATTTCCCAACTGCTTTAAAAGTTGCTAACAAGTAGCTTCTTCTGTGTAGATGTGTGTATATATTTTAGGATCATTGTTTCATTTTAAGAGACTGCTGGTCCACTTTTTTTATAAACAAAACTGGCAGACCCAGACCCAGACCGTCCTCACCCTTTTGGAGCAAGCTATCACAAGCCAATAAAAATGGTCGAGATGGACGTAATGATGCTAAAGGCCTACATTTAGAGAGTAATACGGTGAAGAGACATCTATTTGACTGCCACGGATCGGTAGCTGCACTGCGAGGGGGGTCATGATCCTCTATTTCTGTTGCTGCTAGATGTTTAAAAAAGGAAAAAAAATGCTCGTGACTCATAGACGCTCTCGCTTTATTGCAGTCGTAACGTAAGGTTGAATTTTATTGAAGAATGTGGTTGATATTGTAAACTTTCGGTTGTTTTGGAAGACTGCAGCCTTACGGTTTCTTTTTTTGTGTCCGATTTTGACTGATTGATGTTCAGTGTGCCGGATACGGCTTTGCAGTCCATTTTAGTCATTAAATTCAAACCAAATCCCAACGGTGTCCTTAAATATTTTCTCTTCCAGAGGACTCTTCTTGATTACAAATTATTTCATAGTCAGGTGCATCGCAGTATATTTGCGTATAGTGTAGAATTGAATTGATTTCATTCTATTAATTTTTTTGTATTACTGTATATGATTACACCCTGAACTGGTTGCCAACCAACTGCAGGACACACAAAGACATGCGACCATTCACACTCACAGTGAGGGATAATATAGAATGTCCAATTAACCTACTATGCATGTTTTGGGAAAGTGGGAGGAAACTGAAGTACTGTACCTGCAGAAAAGCTACGCAGGCATAAGGAGAAATTGCAAACTCTCCAATTAAAATAATTAATTAAGCGCTGGCACCATTTTGAACTTGGTCTCAAAATTTGAACTTGGTCTCAAAAATATACATGGGCCACAGAAAACGGCATCGAAAAAAGAAAACATTTGTGAGAGTAAAAAGTACAGTCAGAAAGTAAGTAGTACGGAGTTTGATGGAGGAGGACAATTTGCACCAGTGCGCCCTCAATAGCCGAAGTGAAAAGAAGCAGACTGCGCAAGTGTACTTGTTTCTAGCGAGTGCATTAATGTATGGTTTATTCTTAGTTTGTCAACTTCTAACGTCATCAAGAAGGGAAAAAAACTCAAATTTTGGTGATGTTTTGGATTCATTTAATTTTCGTGTGTAGGAGAACAGAATTGTTCCTATGACATGGCAAGACTTAAAAAAAAACCTTTTACAGCTTGTCTTGGTTGTGCTGTGTTTAATTAGTAATCCCCACTTCTTGGTTCTATCGCACAGCACCATGGGTGCCATGAACTGGGTTCGGATGATGCCCGCTGCTGTAACTTGGATTTTGTGTGGGCCTCTGCACTGAACGTCAGTGTGGCTAAAAAGAGCACACACATGGCCACCACCAGGATGATCTTCAACAGTCTGGACATATTGGTTGATCTCTAAGGGCAATATATGCGGGACAGATCTCAGTATTATACGATCCAGTACATCAGTGGACACAAGGATCACAAAAACACATTTAGTCAGGGATGAGAACGAGAGAAAAAAAATCTCGTTGATCTAGGAGGGGGCGGGGGCCTCAAACTTGGACGCTGCTAATGCCAAACACATAAGGCACATTAAATGACGTAAACATGCACGGATGACATTTTGCGCTGGACGGGTTTACACTTAATTTGTCACTAGTCATTTCTGTCCGAAAAAAAAAACAGAAATTTGCCGATTGTTGTAAAACTCTCATCCCTGATTACGTAACATTCTCGTGTGGAATGCAAGCAGCGGCTGATGTTTGCTCACCTTTTCGCTCCACAGATCGAAGCTGAAGCAGTTTGTTGGAATTGTCGGAAAAGCAATCAGCTGTAAAACTGGCGGTAAACACTTAAATACTTCTTTCATGTTGACCTAAAACTCTTGTTTGGGAAGGGTGACCATTTTTCTTATGATGATGAAGTGACTAATAATGTGTTTGATCAAGTAACTGGTTCAGACCTCAAATTCCCCCCACCCTTCCTCATTGTCTTACACAGCGGCCATTTTGTCAGATCGTATCAGATTTTATCTTCTTAACACATTATCTTATCATCATAAGAAAAATGGTCACCCTTCCCAAACAAAATGGCCGCTGTGACTAAACAATCCTCGAGAAATGGAGTGGAAAAGTACCACCAGGTGTGTAATGATTTTATTACTTTGTACATATGAGGAAAATGTATGGGATTAAGTGACTGGAATGTATTTTTTAAGATGAAAAGAGTTTACGCCTGAGAATGACGAATGCCTTTGCTGACTGCACATGTAGGTTTCCTAAACACGTTCTAAGAGACTTGTGATAGTAATTAATGCTAAAAACAATAACAGCACACGAGAACAGCAGTGGATTCTTGCATTCTGTAACCAGGTGAACCTTACTTAGATGCTTGTAGTGAAGGCTTCCTTGTTTAACAAATGTAGCACTGTCACTTTAAGAGCCACACTAGATCAAAACACGCGGGAAGATATGCAGCGTGTGAGAATCAGACCAGAAAGGGTGACATGCACGTAAAGGAGGGTAGTCGCTGAACTGTGCCCACTGCTTGTCCCAACTTGATACACCCATGATCGTCCTCGTAACCCTGGCGATATTCAGGTAATTGGTAACTAGTTTATCATGACGCATGTTAGGTGTTAATTTTGGACAGATGAGTACCGGTAATTAGTTGAATGGTATTTGTAGAGCACAATATCTGGAGTGGTTTGGTTTGGAGTTTGAAATCTACCACTAGTGAGTCGTGTGAACAGCTGTACAGCGTAAGTATTCGCAATGTTATAAGATGTAAATATGTTTTTTTTTTTACTGAAATTATATGAACTGTGTTATCTGTTCTTCAGAGGGGAGATCATTTGTGTTTGTCCACGTGCTTTGTACACACCCAACACACCGGAACATATCGAGTAAGTGTGGATGCATCTCAAAACATTGGGTTGTAATGATTATTTGTTCTGCACTAAGAAGTATTGTGGTTTGGAAATAATGTGTTTTTATTTCTGTTTCCCTATTAAGCAAGCCACTGCTGTTGTCTATTGTGGCGAAATTGTCTGTAATCTGTTAAATGATGTTCTTTGATCTCTTAGATCCCTTTTCGACCTTTTAAAATTCAGTTAACATCTCAGTCTTTCATCTTAATGCTGAACAATTTTTCATTGTTCAGTCGGGAATAAAGCCCACCTAAAAATTATTTTGTGTCCAGTCCAGTCTTTCCAAAGACCCGGCCGGCTACAATTTGTATGAAGGGGGGCAACACGACTAAAAAAATATACATATAGATATGTATATGTATATTTTAAATGGCCATCTGAAATGGTCACAGCTGCACAAAACTGTGTTGATGTTTATGATGACGTTCTCTGGCCATGCACACTCACACTATGGCAAGTAGGGTGGGACACTGTTGGAAGCCGCGGACTGGGCTCGAATGATGCCCTGCGGTGGGGTAAACCTCTCATTCACTCCCAAAGACGTTTATAAACGTCTTTTCAGACTTGGTCCAGAATTGGCTGGTACTGAATGAGTTAAATAACTCGGGTTGATGAAGCACAATGTTTGAGAAAGGTGAGAATTTATTTTTCTGAAGATGATTCATTGACTATTGATGATGAGTTGACTATTAATGTCTTTGACCAAGCAACCGGTTGAGACATGTTTATCATGCCTCAAATATTTTGTCTTTTATCCCTGAAGATCAGCAAGCTGTGCAGAAGCTCGATAATGATCATTTTAATCATGTGCGCTGAAGTTGGGAAACATCTAAAACATGCAGGATGTTGGCCCTCAAGAACCGATTTGATTCGCTCACACACACACACACATCATTTCAGCTAATATAGTGTGAGTACAAGTTACCGGTATATAGTGAACTACGTTATGGATCATCTTGCACGAAGTTTGGATTCAAGGATTCTGATGTCAACATCGACATACAGTATCCACCTCACGTGAGTCGGGCAGCGCCAATACTTCTGTGCACTCGAGAATGTGGCATTTGCAGAATGCACCATATTCATGTGTTCTCCTTTTTTTTTGTTTGTTTTTTTTTTTGTTTGTTTGGGGGGGGACATTATACCTATGTTGTGTAAAGGCTTTGAAATGGAATGTATTCACAGATGCATCAGCCAGATGTCTTGATGTCGGTCAAAGAGTGTCTCACCGTGAGCCGTGAGTCACCTTTTTTCTGTTTGACCCCAACAAAATGGTTTTGGGAGAACCAGAAATGTCGGAGATAGTGTCTTCTATTTAAGGGTATTGTTTGTGTCTCCTCAGCTCTTTTTGTTGATCTGGAAGCCGATTTTCATGCTTGTGTGCCCGTAGTCATCTGTAAAGAAAAGAAGAGGTGCGTGGCCCAGCCAACTCTTTAAATCACCATTTTTCCAACAATCAAAAATTCACTAATGGGCATCAACTTTACTGTGAATTTCAGCAAGAATATGAGACAGTCGTGTCAAGCGAATGACTGCACAATGTCATTCAGCCATTTTTTTTTCCTCACAGTGGTCTCCTCTGCAAAGTAAGTGCAGGAAATGAAAATGCGTTCCAAACCACCTCTTATCTAGCCACCCTAGCCAACCAGGAGCATCTCCTCCCCCCACTGGTTCTTGGACTTCGGCGTTGGGCTAAGGTAAAGCTCGCTACCGTTGAACTCTTTCCAAAATCAAAGAGCTAAATGATCCCACGTCTTACTTTTGTATTTGTTGTAGATCTGTCAAATCGACCGTGCGGACGAGGGTGGGCTCCCTCCATATGTCTTTGCGCTCATGGTCATCTACTTTTTACAACAGCGCAAAGAGCCTCTCTTGCCATCATATCTGAATCAAGCGGTTTGTAGTTCATTTGGGGCTAGGTTAGCTTTTCAAACCTGATTTTTAACGGTGGTCTGTTATGTTTTTAGATCAAGACTTTTTCACTGAGCAAGCTTTCAGACTTCAACTTCACATGTGTGGAGGATGGACACTTGCACTGGACTTGCACCTCTTCCGCCAAAGATGCACCGCAGCCGCCAGAGGGCTCATCCATGAAGGGAAAGGTAAACATTCACAGTAGAACTACGTCAAGCGAGTCTGCCTTTTTGCGCACATGAGTTCGCAGCCTTTGGTCACTGCCCAAAGTGCTTCATTGTGCTCAGTTCGTAACTTACAAGCATCATATTTCGGTAACTTGTCAACCGTGGACCCCCTTGAATGAAGTTTCCTTTACCTTTTAGGTTCCACTGGTTTTCCAGAACCCTCACCCCCCCGTGGAGATCGGCTTTCTCTGGGTCGAAATGCTCCGCTTCTATTCCCTGGAGTTCAACATGGCCGACAACGTTGTCAGCGTACGGACCGGCGCCGTCCTCTCCCGAGAGTTAAAAGACTGGCCCAAGAAACGCATCGCCGTGGAGGGTAATAAGCAGAATGTCGGATTTTGAGTGTGAGCACGTGAGCACCAAACTCATGCATATTTCTGTTGCTTGTAGACCCTTTTGCTGTCAAGAGAAATGTGGCCCGCTCTGTTAACAGCCAGCAAATGTATGACTACATCCTGCATTGCCTCAAAACAACATACAGGTACTTTGCACTGCCCCTCAACACGCCGGCAGCCAATCACAAGATGGCAGCACGAAGTGCAAAGGACTCGTGTGAGGGGAAAGAGTTGAGTCAGCTGAGCATTGGGTCCCAAAGTCAACGTGAAGAAAACGGCCCCGAAGACTCTGATTGCATCATTGAGGAAGAGGATGAAATTGAGGAAGGCAGCGACTCTGAAGGGGAGAAGGAAAAGGCGGACTTGGGGAAGAGCAGCTTCTCTGAGGAAGAGGAGGACGAAGATGCCGAGGCGCGAGGCAGACGTCACTTGGACAGCTTCACCACGGAGGACGAGGAGATTTTCCCCGTGGACGAGATCTCGGGGGAGGAGCTTTTGTCTGATGAGGAACCTCCAGATTTGGACACCCCGGGGTCGAATGATGATGAAGAGGAGGAAGAACTGGCACCCGCTGTCGCCTCACATCCGCGCTTACCCGACACCGTCGAAAATGAGCTCCCGGAAAATAAACACCACATGCCGACTGCAAAGTCGTATCAGTTCAGCAAGCATGCGTTCACGAGAGGAAAGGTGAGTTTTTTATTCCCATCAATCATCATTATAGTGGATGTAAAGACTACACGCCCTTTTTCAAATATCAGGTTTTTGTGATATAAAATTTCATTCATTCCTTTAAAAAAGAGCGACCGAGACGTTATTTCAAAGCAACTCAATTAGGGGGGGAAAAAAACAACTCCAATATTTCCCTCTCATCCGTCCGTCCCAGTCGCACACGGTTGTGTGCAGCTTGTGCAAGCGCGATGGCCATTTGAAGAAAGATTGTCCAGAGGATTTCAAGAAGGTGGAGTTGCGGCCTTTGCCCCCAATGACACCGGACTTTCTCAACGTGCTTGACCAAGTCTGCGAGCAGTGTTTTGGTGAGTTACCCTTGACATACTGTATCATTGATATTGTTTGAGGCACAAGTGTGGAAACATAAGCGGTTGCTTCCGCGAGCGTCGTCATTCCGATCGTTGCATTTGACATGACAGTCACAGACGTATTGACTGGACCGAACTGTTATCTACTTTGTACTACTTTTTTATCAGCTGCCAGTCCAAAATAATGAAACGGATTAAAAATCAAAGCACATCGAATGTTGGTTGTTGTTTCCAGTGGACTTTGCGCCCGATGACTTGGAAATGGCCGTCAGAGAACGCATCCTGCAAGATCTCGAGACCTTTGTCAGGCGTCAGTTCCCTGGTGAAGTAAAACCTCAATCACTCTTTTGAATTTCTGTGATGTACTACGAACCTGTCCTTGAAGTCACGGTGGGATGACTTGAATTATTTCTGCCTTTATTGTGTGGCCAGGTGCACGGCTGCAGCTCTTTGGATCTTCCAAAAATGGTTTTGGCTTCAGGCAGAGTGACCTTGACATCTGCATGGTGCGAGAGGGCCAGGACAACATCGACGTATGTCATCTTATTGTCATATTTCAAAGGCGTGCTTGTAAAACCGTTTTATTGGCTGAAACTGTATGAAAATTTCACATCATGATTGTAATGACCTTAATTGTCACTGAAAATATAAACGAAAAAAGAATATATATATTTAATATGTAGATATATTAACCCTTTGAGAGACAGTGGTTACTACAGTGGACATCTTATCATGTTATCAGGTTGCAGGGTGCATGAAAGGGTTAAAAACATGGGGGGGGGTGCGATGTTTTGATGCTACTGTGTTTATGGGTTCATCACTCGTTTTAGTATCTCAGGCTGCAAAAATATGACTTTGCTTCCAATTTTTTTCTCCCCAGGATGTTGACTGCATCAATATAATTGAGCGCCTTGCAAAGCTTCTGAGGAAACACCCTGGTAAAAAGCATTTGATTCCTCATTCAAGTTGTACATGCTAATGTATTGCGGATTTTTTTTTCCTTCTCTCTCCTCAAAGATTTGAGGAACATCCTGCCAATTACTACAGCCAAAGTCCCCATTGTGAAGTTCTACCATGTCCGCACTGGTCTGGAGGGGGACATAAGCCTTTACAATCGACTGGTAGGAAGTTCACGGCAATTTGTTTCCGATTCAAGTGTCTATAACACACAATTAAAGGTTTGCTTTCCAACCGCAGGCTTTGCACAACACGCGGCTGCTGGCGTTATACGCCGCCATTGACAGGAGGGTGAAGATCCTCTGTTATGTCATGAAGGTGTTTGCCAAGGTCTGTATGTCACACACCACGAGCTGTCTTTGAAATGTTGCTCCTTTTGCGTAATCCAGTCGCTGTTCCAATTGCAGATTTGTGACATTGGCGATGCCTCGCGCGGCAGTCTCTCGTCTTACGCCTACACCCTGATGGTTCTCTTTTTCCTCCAGCAGAGGGATCCACCTCTTATACCCGTGTTACAGGAGGTACATTTGAACAAAATTCTGAATGTTGTATTTTGTGTTCCCGCCAAAATGACGCTCCTCCTATCCGAAGTGCATATCTGGCCAGACAGAAGATCGAATAGTCTTTTGGGAATTGTAATTTACTTTAGTATGGTGACATTTTTTTTCTCTTTTGCGCTCAACAAATTATCCAGACAAAAATAATAAATACACCAACTAAACTAAAAACAAATTGTTTTTGAAATGATAAAACAATTGTTACCCCACTGGTTAAAACTAACTGAAAAAAAAGAGTTAAAGCAAAATAAAAGCTAATCGTAGTGAAAAATCCAGAACTATAACCTTGGTCTGCGCTTCGACCTTGGAAACAAACTCGAATGAAGCTGGCACACTTTTAGAATATTAATAATTTGATTATGTTTGTTAAATTTAGAGTTAACAGTTAGAAGCCAGTCTTTTTTTCAAGTAATTGATCACGATCTACCACCATAGCTAGCAATTAGAGCCCAAATTTTTGAGTGAAAAAAAAAATCACATCTATGCGCTGACTCATATGTTGTAAAACCTGTTGTGTGTTTTGCAGCTTTACGATGGTGACAACAAGCCCGAGGTCATCGCAGATGGCTGGAATGTGTATTTCTTTGATGATTTAAAAACACTGGTCGGTACCTTGCGTACACTTTGATTGTGTCCCCGTCGTATCGCGCCAACGTACTCAATCTTTGCTTGACTCGCAGCCCAGTCGGTGGCCGCAGTACGGAACGAACACTGAGACGGTGGGGGAACTGTGGCTCGGCCTCCTTCGCTTCTACACGGAGGACTTTGACTTTAAAGAGCATGTGGTGTGCACCCGTCAGAAAGCCCGTCTCACCACCTTCAACAAGCAGTGGACGTCCAAATACATCGTCATTGAAGGTCAGTCGGTGCCGCGGACGTTCGCGGCAGCGGATACGGGTTTGACTTCAACGGCACCGTTTTGAGTTCATTCAATGAGATGAACAGCCTTTTAATGTTGAAGTTTCAGCCAACTTGATATTTCACCTCGAAGGCACGGGACAAACTCGCAAGGCTTTGAAAACTCTTTTTCCATTGTCTTCCTCTGCAATTGCAAAATGTTTTTGTTCAAAATTATTTATTTGCAATTGCACTGTATTTTGATTGTGTGCTCAAAATGCCGTTTCTCCTTTCGCACTGCAGATCCGTTTGACCTCAGTCACAATCTTGGTGCTGGTCTGTCCAGGAAAAGTAAGGTCATTTTAACTGATTATCATGTTTTGTTGATGTGATCTCTCAGATATGTCTCCGCTGCCACATTTGTTCTTTATTTTAATTGTTACAGTGACCAATTTCATCATGAAGGCTTTCATCAACGGCAGAACTGTGTTTGGCACCCCCGTGACGGCGTTCCCTCCCGAGTACCCCCGTCAGATGGTTGGTATTTGCCATTTCAACCTCCTGGTGTTCATGTGCCGTTATTGTCAAAATATGAACGTGATCTGACCGCGCATGAGTAGTACAGCCTGATACGAGGCCGTTTTGTCACCAGTTGGATTCCTTAGTCCCAGACAAGCTTTTTAGTTACATTAATAGTCTTTGTTAAAGGCTTCAAAGAAAGTCATTCATGTTTCATTATTGTTCAGGGTAACGAAACCACATTTATTTTTAGTTTTTGTTCAGTTCGGTTACAGGAAATGTCAAAAGAAGTTTACGACATTGATTTGCCCACCTGCTAACTTAAACTTCTTGTCTTAACTTTGTGATTCGTCTGCACAATTGCCCAGGAGTACTTTTTTGACCCCCAAGTCCTCACCGAGGGAGAAGTGGCCCCCAACGACCGCTGCTGTCGCATCTGTGGCAAGATCGGTCACTTTATGAAAGACTGCCCAATGCGCCGGAAGTAAGTATCGTCGGCCACAGGCTCGAAAGTGAAAGGACCGGGTACACAAGTGGGGTGTTTATTTATTTTTAAAAATTTTTTGCATCACACAGATCCAGGCACAGGCACGACTCCGAGAGAAGACCGGACGGCATGCGTGAGCGAGTGGACACGGGGGAGGACCTGCCGAGCAGACACAAAAGTGAACACTGGAGGTGGCGGGACGCTGCGGAGCCGCGCTGCTGCTTCCTGTGTGGATCCAGCGCTCACATCAAGAAGGACTGTCAGCTCTACAGAGGTTCACCACGTCTTTTTGTCTTTTCCGGGATCATGCACCTTCTTTCATGCTACACAGAAACACATACTCCCAAGTCACGGGAACTATATTACAATTTGAGTATGGCGCCCTCAAGTGGACAAAAATAACACCAGCGACTCACATGCAGGTTTTAATGTTTGATTTTGCAAAATCCACGACTCACTGAAAGAATACTTGACTGAAAAAACTATTAGATATCTCCATGTCCGCCTCTTGCTTCTCCAGTTGGAGAGCCTTAGCCTTTTTCTATTTTGTCTGATAGGAAATACGAAAATGGAAAACTTCCCTTCGCCCTCAGGAGGCCTTGTGAGGAATTTTAGAGAGAAACAAGTATGAATTTAGTTTAAAGTCCGTGAATGAGATACACACTTTTGGACATTGTTTTTACGACTCTGTTGAATTTCCCTTCCCCAGAATTCACCATTAAATGATGAGAACAAAAGGCATCAACATGTGACGCTAAGTCCACAAGCAGGTATGTCTGTTGTCTATTTCAGATTCTGAATGTTGGTAACATTCGTTTTTACCGGCCGCAGCAAAATGAGTCACAAAAATGAGGTTTTGGCATGATCAAAAAAATAATAATCTCAGCTCTCCGTTGAGATAACAAGCATGGAGCTACGCTACTCGAAGACATTGTGTTAATCATAAATAAAAACAAAACACAGTGACTTGCAAATCATGTTCAAGCTATGTTTAATCAACACAGCGTCCCAACTTCAGTGACATTTTTCCCCACGTAAAAATATTTATATTGATAATGATTGTGCAACCCAAAAGTAAAATTGAGAAAGTTCTGTTTTATTTTCCTCGTCCATGCGCATTGGCTCGAGGGGAAAGAACATGCCTCAAATAACAGAAGTGTTGCAATAACACGGTGTGCGGTTTTAGTTTTGAGCGGTGTTTTTCAAAAATGTACTCTTGCTTGTGGTTCAGGCAGTTTAGCGACCCGCAGTTTAGGTCGCGCCAGTCACAGGAAGAGCCCGGTGGAGTGAGCGGCGGCTGCACAGACCCTTAAGGTTCAACTTGTGTCCAGACAGACGGCGACCCGCCCCGGAAACCATGTCAGTCTGAACAGGGGTCTGTCGGGCTGACACCAAGGAGCCCATTTAAAATCCAAAGCCAGGACGCCTTGACTTGAAGCCATCTTGGGCCTTTTTAAAGTTTTTATTTTATTTTTTTCTTTCCCTCCCCACATCCCCCCACCGCCTTTTTTAAATGTTGATTTTAACAACACCTGCAACAATGGTTGGATCATGTATCTTTGATATTCAGTTAGTTGTATAAAAAAAAACTGGTGAAATAGGAAGCCAACTAGAGCTTGTTCTGGCCAATGAAAGCATGAATTGTTGATTTCTATTAATTTTGTACTGTTCTGAAAGTGTTTGACATGAGCTTGCTTGATTTCTGTATCTCTATTTATATTGATGTTTCAATGGTGAAACGACCTTAACTTTTACCTGGCCACATTTATTCTTTTAATTTATATTATTTTAATATTTTAAATTTGATTTGTCCTTTGCACTGATACCCACAAGCCCATTTCCCAACTGCTTTAAAAGTTGCTAACAAGTAGCTTCTTCTGTGTAGATGTGTGTATATATTTTAGGATCATTGTTTCATTTTAAGAGACTGCTGGTCCACTTTTTTTATAAACAAAACTGGCAGACCCAGACCCAGACCGTCCTCACCCTTTTGGAGCAAGCTATCACAAGCCAATAAAAATGGTCGAGATGGACGTAATGATGCTAAAGGCCTACATTTAGAGAGTAATACGGTGAAGAGACATCTATTTGACTGCCACGGATCGGTAGCTGCACTGCGAGGGGGGTCATGATCCTCTATTTCTGTTGCTGCTAGATGTTTAAAAAAGGAAAAAAAATGCTCGTGACTCATAGACGCTCTCGCTTTATTGCAGTCGTAACGTAAGGTTGAATTTTATTGAAGAATGTGGTTGATATTGTAAACTTTCGGTTGTTTTGGAAGACTGCAGCCTTACGGTTTCTTTTTTTGTGTCCGATTTTGACTGATTGATGTTCAGTGTGCCGGATACGGCTTTGCAGTCCATTTTAGTCATTAAATTCAAACCAAATCCCAACGGTGTCCTTAAATATTTTCTCTTCCAGAGGACTCTTCTTGATTACAAATTATTTCATAGTCAGGTGCATCGCAGTATATTTGCGTATAGTGTAGAATTGAATTGATTTCATTCTATTAATTTTTTTGTATTACTGTATATGATTACACCCTGAACTGGTTGCCAACCAACTGCAGGACACACAAAGACATGCGACCATTCACACTCACAGTGAGGGATAATATAGAATGTCCAATTAACCTACTATGCATGTTTTGGGAAAGTGGGAGGAAACTGAAGTACTGTACCTGCAGAAAAGCTACGCAGGCATAAGGAGAAATTGCAAACTCTCCAATTAAAATAATTAATTAAGCGCTGGCACCATTTTGAACTTGGTCTCAAAATTTGAACTTGGTCTCAAAAATATACATGGGCCACAGAAAACGGCATCGAAAAAAGAAAACATTTGTGAGAGTAAAAAGTACAGTCAGAAAGTAAGTAGTACGGAGTTTGATGGAGGAGGACAATTTGCACCAGTGCGCCCTCAATAGCCGAAGTGAAAAGAAGCAGACTGCGCAAGTGTACTTGTTTCTAGCGAGTGCATTAATGTATGGTTTATTCTTAGTTTGTCAACTTCTAACGTCATCAAGAAGGGAAAAAAACTCAAATTTTGGTGATGTTTTGGATTCATTTAATTTTCGTGTGTAGGAGAACAGAATTGTTCCTATGACATGGCAAGACTTAAAAAAAAACCTTTTACAGCTTGTCTTGGTTGTGCTGTGTTTAATTAGTAATCCCCACTTCTTGGTTCTATCGCACAGCACCATGGGTGCCATGAACTGGGTTCGGATGATGCCCGCTGCTGTAACTTGGATTTTGTGTGGGCCTCTGCACTGAACGTCAGTGTGGCTAAAAAGAGCACACACATGGCCACCACCAGGATGATCTTCAACAGTCTGGACATATTGGTTGATCTCTAAGGGCAATATATGCGGGACAGATCTCAGTATTATACGATCCAGTACATCAGTGGACACAAGGATCACAAAAACACATTTAGTCAGGGATGAGAACGAGAGAAAAAAAATCTCGTTGATCTAGGAGGGGGCGGGGGCCTCAAACTTGGACGCTGCTAATGCCAAACACATAAGGCACATTAAATGACGTAAACATGCACGGATGACATTTTGCGCTGGACGGGTTTACACTTAATTTGTCACTAGTCATTTCTGTCCGAAAAAAAAAACAGAAATTTGCCGATTGTTGTAAAACTCTCATCCCTGATTACGTAACATTCTCGTGTGGAATGCAAGCAGCGGCTGATGTTTGCTCACCTTTTCGCTCCACAGATCGAAGCTGAAGCAGTTTGTTGGAATTGTCGGAAAAGCAATCAGCTGTAAAACTGGCGGTAAACACTTAAATACTTCTTTCATGTTGACCTAAAACTCTTGTTTGGGAAGGGTGACCATTTTTCTTATGATGATGAAGTGACTAATAATGTGTTTGATCAAGTAACTGGTTCAGACCTCAAATTCCCCCCACCCTTCCTCATTGTCTTACACAGCGGCCATTTTGTCAGATCGTATCAGATTTTATCTTCTTAACACATTATCTTATCATCATAAGAAAAATGGTCACCCTTCCCAAACAAAATGGCCGCTGTGACTAAACAATCCTCGAGAAATGGAGTGGAAAAGTACCACCAGGTGTGTAATGATTTTATTACTTTGTACATATGAGGAAAATGTATGGGATTAAGTGACTGGAATGTATTTTTTAAGATGAAAAGAGTTTACGCCTGAGAATGACGAATGCCTTTGCTGACTGCACATGTAGGTTTCCTAAACACGTTCTAAGAGACTTGTGATAGTAATTAATGCTAAAAACAATAACAGCACACGAGAACAGCAGTGGATTCTTGCATTCTGTAACCAGGTGAACCTTACTTAGATGCTTGTAGTGAAGGCTTCCTTGTTTAACAAATGTAGCACTGTCACTTTAAGAGCCACACTAGATCAAAACACGCGGGAAGATATGCAGCGTGTGAGAATCAGACCAGAAAGGGTGACATGCACGTAAAGGAGGGTAGTCGCTGAACTGTGCCCACTGCTTGTCCCAACTTGATACACCCATGATCGTCCTCGTAACCCTGGCGATATTCAGGTAATTGGTAACTAGTTTATCATGACGCATGTTAGGTGTTAATTTTGGACAGATGAGTACCGGTAATTAGTTGAATGGTATTTGTAGAGCACAATATCTGGAGTGGTTTGGTTTGGAGTTTGAAATCTACCACTAGTGAGTCGTGTGAACAGCTGTACAGCGTAAGTATTCGCAATGTTATAAGATGTAAATATGTTTTTTTTTTTACTGAAATTATATGAACTGTGTTATCTGTTCTTCAGAGGGGAGATCATTTGTGTTTGTCCACGTGCTTTGTACACACCCAACACACCGGAACATATCGAGTAAGTGTGGATGCATCTCAAAACATTGGGTTGTAATGATTATTTGTTCTGCACTAAGAAGTATTGTGGTTTGGAAATAATGTGTTTTTATTTCTGTTTCCCTATTAAGCAAGCCACTGCTGTTGTCTATTGTGGCGAAATTGTCTGTAATCTGTTAAATGATGTTCTTTGATCTCTTAGATCCCTTTTCGACCTTTTAAAATTCAGTTAACATCTCAGTCTTTCATCTTAATGCTGAACAATTTTTCATTGTTCAGTCGGGAATAAAGCCCACCTAAAAATTATTTTGTGTCCAGTCCAGTCTTTCCAAAGACCCGGCCGGCTACAATTTGTATGAAGGGGGGCAACACGACTAAAAAAATATACATATAGATATGTATATGTATATTTTAAATGGCCATCTGAAATGGTCACAGCTGCACAAAACTGTGTTGATGTTTATGATGACGTTCTCTGGCCATGCACACTCACACTATGGCAAGTAGGGTGGGACACTGTTGGAAGCCGCGGACTGGGCTCGAATGATGCCCTGCGGTGGGGTAAACCTCTCATTCACTCCCAAAGACGTTTATAAACGTCTTTTCAGACTTGGTCCAGAATTGGCTGGTACTGAATGAGTTAAATAACTCGGGTTGATGAAGCACAATGTTTGAGAAAGGTGAGAATTTATTTTTCTGAAGATGATTCATTGACTATTGATGATGAGTTGACTATTAATGTCTTTGACCAAGCAACCGGTTGAGACATGTTTATCATGCCTCAAATATTTTGTCTTTTATCCCTGAAGATCAGCAAGCTGTGCAGAAGCTCGATAATGATCATTTTAATCATGTGCGCTGAAGTTGGGAAACATCTAAAACATGCAGGATGTTGGCCCTCAAGAACCGATTTGATTCGCTCACACACACACACACATCATTTCAGCTAATATAGTGTGAGTACAAGTTACCGGTATATAGTGAACTACGTTATGGATCATCTTGCACGAAGTTTGGATTCAAGGATTCTGATGTCAACATCGACATACAGTATCCACCTCACGTGAGTCGGGCAGCGCCAATACTTCTGTGCACTCGAGAATGTGGCATTTGCAGAATGCACCATATTCATGTGTTCTCCTTTTTTTTTGTTTGTTTTTTTTTTTGTTTGTTTGGGGGGGGACATTATACCTATGTTGTGTAAAGGCTTTGAAATGGAATGTATTCACAGATGCATCAGCCAGATGTCTTGATGTCGGTCAAAGAGTGTCTCACCGTGAGCCGTGAGTCACCTTTTTTCTGTTTGACCCCAACAAAATGGTTTTGGGAGAACCAGAAATGTCGGAGATAGTGTCTTCTATTTAAGGGTATTGTTTGTGTCTCCTCAGCTCTTTTTGTTGATCTGGAAGCCGATTTTCATGCTTGTGTGCCCGTAGTCATCTGTAAAGAAAAGAAGAGGTGCGTGGCCCAGCCAACTCTTTAAATCACCATTTTTCCAACAATCAAAAATTCACTAATGGGCATCAACTTTACTGTGAATTTCAGCAAGAATATGAGACAGTCGTGTCAAGCGAATGACTGCACAATGTCATTCAGCCATTTTTTTTTCCTCACAGTGGTCTCCTCTGCAAAGTAAGTGCAGGAAATGAAAATGCGTTCCAAACCACCTCTTATCTAGCCACCCTAGCCAACCAGGAGCATCTCCTCCCCCCACTGGTTCTTGGACTTCGGCGTTGGGCTAAGGTAAAGCTCGCTACCGTTGAACTCTTTCCAAAATCAAAGAGCTAAATGATCCCACGTCTTACTTTTGTATTTGTTGTAGATCTGTCAAATCGACCGTGCGGACGAGGGTGGGCTCCCTCCATATGTCTTTGCGCTCATGGTCATCTACTTTTTACAACAGCGCAAAGAGCCTCTCTTGCCATCATATCTGAATCAAGCGGTTTGTAGTTCATTTGGGGCTAGGTTAGCTTTTCAAACCTGATTTTTAACGGTGGTCTGTTATGTTTTTAGATCAAGACTTTTTCACTGAGCAAGCTTTCAGACTTCAACTTCACATGTGTGGAGGATGGACACTTGCACTGGACTTGCACCTCTTCCGCCAAAGATGCACCGCAGCCGCCAGAGGGCTCATCCATGAAGGGAAAGGTAAACATTCACAGTAGAACTACGTCAAGCGAGTCTGCCTTTTTGCGCACATGAGTTCGCAGCCTTTGGTCACTGCCCAAAGTGCTTCATTGTGCTCAGTTCGTAACTTACAAGCATCATATTTCGGTAACTTGTCAACCGTGGACCCCCTTGAATGAAGTTTCCTTTACCTTTTAGGTTCCACTGGTTTTCCAGAACCCTCACCCCCCCGTGGAGATCGGCTTTCTCTGGGTCGAAATGCTCCGCTTCTATTCCCTGGAGTTCAACATGGCCGACAACGTTGTCAGCGTACGGACCGGCGCCGTCCTCTCCCGAGAGTTAAAAGACTGGCCCAAGAAACGCATCGCCGTGGAGGGTAATAAGCAGAATGTCGGATTTTGAGTGTGAGCACGTGAGCACCAAACTCATGCATATTTCTGTTGCTTGTAGACCCTTTTGCTGTCAAGAGAAATGTGGCCCGCTCTGTTAACAGCCAGCAAATGTATGACTACATCCTGCATTGCCTCAAAACAACATACAGGTACTTTGCACTGCCCCTCAACACGCCGGCAGCCAATCACAAGATGGCAGCACGAAGTGCAAAGGACTCGTGTGAGGGGAAAGAGTTGAGTCAGCTGAGCATTGGGTCCCAAAGTCAACGTGAAGAAAACGGCCCCGAAGACTCTGATTGCATCATTGAGGAAGAGGATGAAATTGAGGAAGGCAGCGACTCTGAAGGGGAGAAGGAAAAGGCGGACTTGGGGAAGAGCAGCTTCTCTGAGGAAGAGGAGGACGAAGATGCCGAGGCGCGAGGCAGACGTCACTTGGACAGCTTCACCACGGAGGACGAGGAGATTTTCCCCGTGGACGAGATCTCGGGGGAGGAGCTTTTGTCTGATGAGGAACCTCCAGATTTGGACACCCCGGGGTCGAATGATGATGAAGAGGAGGAAGAACTGGCACCCGCTGTCGCCTCACATCCGCGCTTACCCGACACCGTCGAAAATGAGCTCCCGGAAAATAAACACCACATGCCGACTGCAAAGTCGTATCAGTTCAGCAAGCATGCGTTCACGAGAGGAAAGGTGAGTTTTTTATTCCCATCAATCATCATTATAGTGGATGTAAAGACTACACGCCCTTTTTCAAATATCAGGTTTTTGTGATATAAAATTTCATTCATTCCTTTAAAAAAGAGCGACCGAGACGTTATTTCAAAGCAACTCAATTAGGGGGGGAAAAAAACAACTCCAATATTTCCCTCTCATCCGTCCGTCCCAGTCGCACACGGTTGTGTGCAGCTTGTGCAAGCGCGATGGCCATTTGAAGAAAGATTGTCCAGAGGATTTCAAGAAGGTGGAGTTGCGGCCTTTGCCCCCAATGACACCGGACTTTCTCAACGTGCTTGACCAAGTCTGCGAGCAGTGTTTTGGTGAGTTACCCGTGACATACTGTATCATTGATATTGTTTGAGGCACAAGTGTGGAAACATAAGCGGTTGCTTCCGCGAGCGTCGTCATTCCGATCGTTGCATTTGACATGACAGTCACAGACGTATTGACTGGACCGAACTGTTATCTACTTTGTACTACTTTTTTATCAGCTGCCAGTCCAAAATAATGAAACGGATTAAAAATCAAAGCACATCGAATGTTGGTTGTTGTTTCCAGTGGACTTTGCGCCCGATGACTTGGAAATGGCCGTCAGAGAACGCATCCTGCAAGATCTCGAGACCTTTGTCAGGCGTCAGTTCCCTGGTGAAGTAAAACCTCAATCACTCTTTTGAATTTCTGTGATGTACTACGAACCTGTCCTTGAAGTCACGGTGGGATGACTTGAATTATTTCTGCCTTTATTGTGTGGCCAGGTGCACGGCTGCAGCTCTTTGGATCTTCCAAAAATGGTTTTGGCTTCAGGCAGAGTGACCTTGACATCTGCATGGTGCGAGAGGGCCAGGACAACATCGACGTATGTCATCTTATTGTCATATTTCAAAGGCGTGCTTGTAAAACCGTTTTATTGGCTGAAACTGTATGAAAATTTCACATCATGATTGTAATGACCTTAATTGTCACTGAAAATATAAACGAAAAAAGAATATATATATTTAATATGTAGATATATTAACCCTTTGAGAGACAGTGGTTACTACAGTGGACATCTTATCATGTTATCAGGTTGCAGGGTGCATGAAAGGGTTAAAAACATGGGGGGGGGTGCGATGTTTTGATGCTACTGTGTTTATGGGTTCATCACTCGTTTTAGTATCTCAGGCTGCAAAAATATGACTTTGCTTCCAATTTTTTTCTCCCCAGGATGTTGACTGCATCAATATAATTGAGCGCCTTGCAAAGCTTCTGAGGAAACACCCTGGTAAAAAGCATTTGATTCCTCATTCAAGTTGTACATGCTAATGTATTGCGGATTTTTTTTTCCTTCTCTCTCCTCAAAGATTTGAGGAACATCCTGCCAATTACTACAGCCAAAGTCCCCATTGTGAAGTTCTACCATGTCCGCACTGGTCTGGAGGGGGACATAAGCCTTTACAATCGACTGGTAGGAAGTTCACGGCAATTTGTTTCCGATTCAAGTGTCTATAACACACAATTAAAGGTTTGCTTTCCAACCGCAGGCTTTGCACAACACGCGGCTGCTGGCGTTATACGCCGCCATTGACAGGAGGGTGAAGATCCTCTGTTATGTCATGAAGGTGTTTGCCAAGGTCTGTATGTCACACACCACGAGCTGTCTTTGAAATGTTGCTCCTTTTGCGTAATCCAGTCGCTGTTCCAATTGCAGATTTGTGACATTGGCGATGCCTCGCGCGGCAGTCTCTCGTCTTACGCCTACACCCTGATGGTTCTCTTTTTCCTCCAGCAGAGGGATCCACCTCTTATACCCGTGTTACAGGAGGTACATTTGAACAAAATTCTGAATGTTGTATTTTGTGTTCCCGCCAAAATGACGCTCCTCCTATCCGAAGTGCATATCTGGCCAGACAGAAGATCGAATAGTCTTTTGGGAATTGTAATTTACTTTAGTATGGTGACATTTTTTTTCTCTTTTGCGCTCAACAAATTATCCAGACAAAAATAATAAATACACCAACTAAACTAAAAACAAATTGTTTTTGAAATGATAAAACAATTGTTACCCCACTGGTTAAAACTAACTGAAAAAAAAGAGTTAAAGCAAAATAAAAGCTAATCGTAGTGAAAAATCCAGAACTATAACCTTGGTCTGCGCTTCGACCTTGGAAACAAACTCGAATGAAGCTGGCACACTTTTAGAATATTAATAATTTGATTATGTTTGTTAAATTTAGAGTTAACAGTTAGAAGCCAGTCTTTTTTTCAAGTAATTGATCACGATCTACCACCATAGCTAGCAATTAGAGCCCAAATTTTTGAGTGAAAAAAAAAATCACATCTATGCGCTGACTCATATGTTGTAAAACCTGTTGTGTGTTTTGCAGCTTTACGATGGTGACAACAAGCCCGAGGTCATCGCAGATGGCTGGAATGTGTATTTCTTTGATGATTTAAAAACACTGGTCGGTACCTTGCGTACACTTTGATTGTGTCCCCGTCGTATCGCGCCAACGTACTCAATCTTTGCTTGACTCGCAGCCCAGTCGGTGGCCGCAGTACGGAACGAACACTGAGACGGTGGGGGAACTGTGGCTCGGCCTCCTTCGCTTCTACACGGAGGACTTTGACTTTAAAGAGCATGTGGTGTGCACCCGTCAGAAAGCCCGTCTCACCACCTTCAACAAGCAGTGGACGTCCAAATACATCGTCATTGAAGGTCAGTCGGTGCCGCGGACGTTCGCGGCAGCGGATACGGGTTTGACTTCAACGGCACCGTTTTGAGTTCATTCAATGAGATGAACAGCCTTTTAATGTTGAAGTTTCAGCCAACTTGATATTTCACCTCGAAGGCACGGGACAAACTCGCAAGGCTTTGAAAACTCTTTTTCCATTGTCTTCCTCTGCAATTGCAAAATGTTTTTGTTCAAAATTATTTATTTGCAATTGCACTGTATTTTGATTGTGTGCTCAAAATGCCGTTTCTCCTTTCGCACTGCAGATCCGTTTGACCTCAGTCACAATCTTGGTGCTGGTCTGTCCAGGAAAAGTAAGGTCATTTTAACTGATTATCATGTTTTGTTGATGTGATCTCTCAGATATGTCTCCGCTGCCACATTTGTTCTTTATTTTAATTGTTACAGTGACCAATTTCATCATGAAGGCTTTCATCAACGGCAGAACTGTGTTTGGCACCCCCGTGACGGCGTTCCCTCCCGAGTACCCCCGTCAGATGGTTGGTATTTGCCATTTCAACCTCCTGGTGTTCATGTGCCGTTATTGTCAAAATATGAACGTGATCTGACCGCGCATGAGTAGTACAGCCTGATACGAGGCCGTTTTGTCACCAGTTGGATTCCTTAGTCCCAGACAAGCTTTTTAGTTACATTAATAGTCTTTGTTAAAGGCTTCAAAGAAAGTCATTCATGTTTCATTATTGTTCAGGGTAACGAAACCACATTTATTTTTAGTTTTTGTTCAGTTCGGTTACAGGAAATGTCAAAAGAAGTTTACGACATTGATTTGCCCACCTGCTAACTTAAACTTCTTGTCTTAACTTTGTGATTCGTCTGCACAATTGCCCAGGAGTACTTTTTTGACCCCCAAGTCCTCACCGAGGGAGAAGTGGCCCCCAACGACCGCTGCTGTCGCATCTGTGGCAAGATCGGTCACTTTATGAAAGACTGCCCAATGCGCCGGAAGTAAGTATCGTCGGCCACAGGCTCGAAAGTGAAAGGACCGGGTACACAAGTGGGGTGTTTATTTATTTTTAAAAATTTTTTGCATCACACAGATCCAGGCACAGGCACGACTCCGAGAGAAGACCGGACGGCATGCGTGAGCGAGTGGACACGGGGGAGGACCTGCCGAGCAGACACAAAAGTGAACACTGGAGGTGGCGGGACGCTGCGGAGCCGCGCTGCTGCTTCCTGTGTGGATCCAGCGCTCACATCAAGAAGGACTGTCAGCTCTACAGAGGTTCACCACGTCTTTTTGTCTTTTCCGGGATCATGCACCTTCTTTCATGCTACACAGAAACACATACTCCCAAGTCACGGGAACTATATTACAATTTGAGTATGGCGCCCTCAAGTGGACAAAAATAACACCAGCGACTCACATGCAGGTTTTAATGTTTGATTTTGCAAAATCCACGACTCACTGAAAGAATACTTGACTGAAAAAACTATTAGATATCTCCATGTCCGCCTCTTGCTTCTCCAGTTGGAGAGCCTTAGCCTTTTTCTATTTTGTCTGATAGGAAATACGAAAATGGAAAACTTCCCTTCGCCCTCAGGAGGCCTTGTGAGGAATTTTAGAGAGAAACAAGTATGAATTTAGTTTAAAGTCCGTGAATGAGATACACACTTTTGGACATTGTTTTTACGACTCTGTTGAATTTCCCTTCCCCAGAATTCACCATTAAATGATGAGAACAAAAGGCATCAACATGTGACGCTAAGTCCACAAGCAGGTATGTCTGTTGTCTATTTCAGATTCTGAATGTTGGTAACATTCGTTTTTACCGGCCGCAGCAAAATGAGTCACAAAAATGAGGTTTTGGCATGATCAAAAAAATAATAATCTCAGCTCTCCGTTGAGATAACAAGCATGGAGCTACGCTACTCGAAGACATTGTGTTAATCATAAATAAAAACAAAACACAGTGACTTGCAAATCATGTTCAAGCTATGTTTAATCAACACAGCGTCCCAACTTCAGTGACATTTTTCCCCACGTAAAAATATTTATATTGATAATGATTGTGCAACCCAAAAGTAAAATTGAGAAAGTTCTGTTTTATTTTCCTCGTCCATGCGCATTGGCTCGAGGGGAAAGAACATGCCTCAAATAACAGAAGTGTTGCAATAACACGGTGTGCGGTTTTAGTTTTGAGCGGTGTTTTTCAAAAATGTACTCTTGCTTGTGGTTCAGGCAGTTTAGCGACCCGCAGTTTAGGTCGCGCCAGTCACAGGAAGAGCCCGGTGGAGTGAGCGGCGGCTGCACAGACCCTTAAGGTTCAACTTGTGTCCAGACAGACGGCGACCCGCCCCGGAAACCATGTCAGTCTGAACAGGGGTCTGTCGGGCTGACACCAAGGAGCCCATTTAAAATCCAAAGCCAGGACGCCTTGACTTGAAGCCATCTTGGGCCTTTTTAAAGTTTTTATTTTATTTTTTTCTTTCCCTCCCCACATCCCCCCACCGCCTTTTTTAAATGTTGATTTTAACAACACCTGCAACAATGGTTGGATCATGTATCTTTGATATTCAGTTAGTTGTATAAAAAAAAACTGGTGAAATAGGAAGCCAACTAGAGCTTGTTCTGGCCAATGAAAGCATGAATTGTTGATTTCTATTAATTTTGTACTGTTCTGAAAGTGTTTGACATGAGCTTGCTTGATTTCTGTATCTCTATTTATATTGATGTTTCAATGGTGAAACGACCTTAACTTTTACCTGGCCACATTTATTCTTTTAATTTATATTATTTTAATATTTTAAATTTGATTTGTCCTTTGCACTGATACCCACAAGCCCATTTCCCAACTGCTTTAAAAGTTGCTAACAAGTAGCTTCTTCTGTGTAGATGTGTGTATATATTTTAGGATCATTGTTTCATTTTAAGAGACTGCTGGTCCACTTTTTTTATAAACAAAACTGGCAGACCCAGACCCAGACCGTCCTCACCCTTTTGGAGCAAGCTATCACAAGCCAATAAAAATGGTCGAGATGGACGTAATGATGCTAAAGGCCTACATTTAGAGAGTAATACGGTGAAGAGACATCTATTTGACTGCCACGGATCGGTAGCTGCACTGCGAGGGGGGTCATGATCCTCTATTTCTGTTGCTGCTAGATGTTTAAAAAAGGAAAAAAAATGCTCGTGACTCATAGACGCTCTCGCTTTATTGCAGTCGTAACGTAAGGTTGAATTTTATTGAAGAATGTGGTTGATATTGTAAACTTTCGGTTGTTTTGGAAGACTGCAGCCTTACGGTTTCTTTTTTTGTGTCCGATTTTGACTGATTGATGTTCAGTGTGCCGGATACGGCTTTGCAGTCCATTTTAGTCATTAAATTCAAACCAAATCCCAACGGTGTCCTTAAATATTTTCTCTTCCAGAGGACTCTTCTTGATTACAAATTATTTCATAGTCAGGTGCATCGCAGTATATTTGCGTATAGTGTAGAATTGAATTGATTTCATTCTATTAATTTTTTTGTATTACTGTATATGATTACACCCTGAACTGGTTGCCAACCAACTGCAGGACACACAAAGACATGCGACCATTCACACTCACAGTGAGGGATAATATAGAATGTCCAATTAACCTACTATGCATGTTTTGGGAAAGTGGGAGGAAACTGAAGTACTGTACCTGCAGAAAAGCTACGCAGGCATAAGGAGAAATTGCAAACTCTCCAATTAAAATAATTAATTAAGCGCTGGCACCATTTTGAACTTGGTCTCAAAATTTGAACTTGGTCTCAAAAATATACATGGGCCACAGAAAACGGCATCGAAAAAAGAAAACATTTGTGAGAGTAAAAAGTACAGTCAGAAAGTAAGTAGTACGGAGTTTGATGGAGGAGGACAATTTGCACCAGTGCGCCCTCAATAGCCGAAGTGAAAAGAAGCAGACTGCGCAAGTGTACTTGTTTCTAGCGAGTGCATTAATGTATGGTTTATTCTTAGTTTGTCAACTTCTAACGTCATCAAGAAGGGAAAAAAACTCAAATTTTGGTGATGTTTTGGATTCATTTAATTTTCGTGTGTAGGAGAACAGAATTGTTCCTATGACATGGCAAGACTTAAAAAAAAACCTTTTACAGCTTGTCTTGGTTGTGCTGTGTTTAATTAGTAATCCCCACTTCTTGGTTCTATCGCACAGCACCATGGGTGCCATGAACTGGGTTCGGATGATGCCCGCTGCTGTAACTTGGATTTTGTGTGGGCCTCTGCACTGAACGTCAGTGTGGCTAAAAAGAGCACACACATGGCCACCACCAGGATGATCTTCAACAGTCTGGACATATTGGTTGATCTCTAAGGGCAATATATGCGGGACAGATCTCAGTATTATACGATCCAGTACATCAGTGGACACAAGGATCACAAAAACACATTTAGTCAGGGATGAGAACGAGAGAAAAAAAATCTCGTTGATCTAGGAGGGGGCGGGGGCCTCAAACTTGGACGCTGCTAATGCCAAACACATAAGGCACATTAAATGACGTAAACATGCACGGATGACATTTTGCGCTGGACGGGTTTACACTTAATTTGTCACTAGTCATTTCTGTCCGAAAAAAAAAACAGAAATTTGCCGATTGTTGTAAAACTCTCATCCCTGATTACGTAACATTCTCGTGTGGAATGCAAGCAGCGGCTGATGTTTGCTCACCTTTTCGCTCCACAGATCGAAGCTGAAGCAGTTTGTTGGAATTGTCGGAAAAGCAATCAGCTGTAAAACTGGCGGTAAACACTTAAATACTTCTTTCATGTTGACCTAAAACTCTTGTTTGGGAAGGGTGACCATTTTTCTTATGATGATGAAGTGACTAATAATGTGTTTGATCAAGTAACTGGTTCAGACCTCAAATTCCCCCCACCCTTCCTCATTGTCTTACACAGCGGCCATTTTGTCAGATCGTATCAGATTTTATCTTCTTAACACATTATCTTATCATCATAAGAAAAATGGTCACCCTTCCCAAACAAAATGGCCGCTGTGACTAAACAATCCTCGAGAAATGGAGTGGAAAAGTACCACCAGGTGTGTAATGATTTTATTACTTTGTACATATGAGGAAAATGTATGGGATTAAGTGACTGGAATGTATTTTTTAAGATGAAAAGAGTTTACGCCTGAGAATGACGAATGCCTTTGCTGACTGCACATGTAGGTTTCCTAAACACGTTCTAAGAGACTTGTGATAGTAATTAATGCTAAAAACAATAACAGCACACGAGAACAGCAGTGGATTCTTGCATTCTGTAACCAGGTGAACCTTACTTAGATGCTTGTAGTGAAGGCTTCCTTGTTTAACAAATGTAGCACTGTCACTTTAAGAGCCACACTAGATCAAAACACGCGGGAAGATATGCAGCGTGTGAGAATCAGACCAGAAAGGGTGACATGCACGTAAAGGAGGGTAGTCGCTGAACTGTGCCCACTGCTTGTCCCAACTTGATACACCCATGATCGTCCTCGTAACCCTGGCGATATTCAGGTAATTGGTAACTAGTTTATCATGACGCATGTTAGGTGTTAATTTTGGACAGATGAGTACCGGTAATTAGTTGAATGGTATTTGTAGAGCACAATATCTGGAGTGGTTTGGTTTGGAGTTTGAAATCTACCACTAGTGAGTCGTGTGAACAGCTGTACAGCGTAAGTATTCGCAATGTTATAAGATGTAAATATGTTTTTTTTTTTACTGAAATTATATGAACTGTGTTATCTGTTCTTCAGAGGGGAGATCATTTGTGTTTGTCCACGTGCTTTGTACACACCCAACACACCGGAACATATCGAGTAAGTGTGGATGCATCTCAAAACATTGGGTTGTAATGATTATTTGTTCTGCACTAAGAAGTATTGTGGTTTGGAAATAATGTGTTTTTATTTCTGTTTCCCTATTAAGCAAGCCACTGCTGTTGTCTATTGTGGCGAAATTGTCTGTAATCTGTTAAATGATGTTCTTTGATCTCTTAGATCCCTTTTCGACCTTTTAAAATTCAGTTAACATCTCAGTCTTTCATCTTAATGCTGAACAATTTTTCATTGTTCAGTCGGGAATAAAGCCCACCTAAAAATTATTTTGTGTCCAGTCCAGTCTTTCCAAAGACCCGGCCGGCTACAATTTGTATGAAGGGGGGCAACACGACTAAAAAAATATACATATAGATATGTATATGTATATTTTAAATGGCCATCTGAAATGGTCACAGCTGCACAAAACTGTGTTGATGTTTATGATGACGTTCTCTGGCCATGCACACTCACACTATGGCAAGTAGGGTGGGACACTGTTGGAAGCCGCGGACTGGGCTCGAATGATGCCCTGCGGTGGGGTAAACCTCTCATTCACTCCCAAAGACGTTTATAAACGTCTTTTCAGACTTGGTCCAGAATTGGCTGGTACTGAATGAGTTAAATAACTCGGGTTGATGAAGCACAATGTTTGAGAAAGGTGAGAATTTATTTTTCTGAAGATGATTCATTGACTATTGATGATGAGTTGACTATTAATGTCTTTGACCAAGCAACCGGTTGAGACATGTTTATCATGCCTCAAATATTTTGTCTTTTATCCCTGAAGATCAGCAAGCTGTGCAGAAGCTCGATAATGATCATTTTAATCATGTGCGCTGAAGTTGGGAAACATCTAAAACATGCAGGATGTTGGCCCTCAAGAACCGATTTGATTCGCTCACACACACACACACATCATTTCAGCTAATATAGTGTGAGTACAAGTTACCGGTATATAGTGAACTACGTTATGGATCATCTTGCACGAAGTTTGGATTCAAGGATTCTGATGTCAACATCGACATACAGTATCCACCTCACGTGAGTCGGGCAGCGCCAATACTTCTGTGCACTCGAGAATGTGGCATTTGCAGAATGCACCATATTCATGTGTTCTCCTTTTTTTTTGTTTGTTTTTTTTTTTGTTTGTTTGGGGGGGGACATTATACCTATGTTGTGTAAAGGCTTTGAAATGGAATGTATTCACAGATGCATCAGCCAGATGTCTTGATGTCGGTCAAAGAGTGTCTCACCGTGAGCCGTGAGTCACCTTTTTTCTGTTTGACCCCAACAAAATGGTTTTGGGAGAACCAGAAATGTCGGAGATAGTGTCTTCTATTTAAGGGTATTGTTTGTGTCTCCTCAGCTCTTTTTGTTGATCTGGAAGCCGATTTTCATGCTTGTGTGCCCGTAGTCATCTGTAAAGAAAAGAAGAGGTGCGTGGCCCAGCCAACTCTTTAAATCACCATTTTTCCAACAATCAAAAATTCACTAATGGGCATCAACTTTACTGTGAATTTCAGCAAGAATATGAGACAGTCGTGTCAAGCGAATGACTGCACAATGTCATTCAGCCATTTTTTTTTCCTCACAGTGGTCTCCTCTGCAAAGTAAGTGCAGGAAATGAAAATGCGTTCCAAACCACCTCTTATCTAGCCACCCTAGCCAACCAGGAGCATCTCCTCCCCCCACTGGTTCTTGGACTTCGGCGTTGGGCTAAGGTAAAGCTCGCTACCGTTGAACTCTTTCCAAAATCAAAGAGCTAAATGATCCCACGTCTTACTTTTGTATTTGTTGTAGATCTGTCAAATCGACCGTGCGGACGAGGGTGGGCTCCCTCCATATGTCTTTGCGCTCATGGTCATCTACTTTTTACAACAGCGCAAAGAGCCTCTCTTGCCATCATATCTGAATCAAGCGGTTTGTAGTTCATTTGGGGCTAGGTTAGCTTTTCAAACCTGATTTTTAACGGTGGTCTGTTATGTTTTTAGATCAAGACTTTTTCACTGAGCAAGCTTTCAGACTTCAACTTCACATGTGTGGAGGATGGACACTTGCACTGGACTTGCACCTCTTCCGCCAAAGATGCACCGCAGCCGCCAGAGGGCTCATCCATGAAGGGAAAGGTAAACATTCACAGTAGAACTACGTCAAGCGAGTCTGCCTTTTTGCGCACATGAGTTCGCAGCCTTTGGTCACTGCCCAAAGTGCTTCATTGTGCTCAGTTCGTAACTTACAAGCATCATATTTCGGTAACTTGTCAACCGTGGACCCCCTTGAATGAAGTTTCCTTTACCTTTTAGGTTCCACTGGTTTTCCAGAACCCTCACCCCCCCGTGGAGATCGGCTTTCTCTGGGTCGAAATGCT
Source organism: Hippocampus zosterae (assembly GCF_025434085.1). Lineage (NCBI taxonomy): Eukaryota > Metazoa > Chordata > Actinopteri > Syngnathiformes > Syngnathidae > Hippocampus > Hippocampus zosterae. The sequence goes on along the minus strand of NC_067456.1, from coordinate 9,194,956 downwards.
CCGCTTCTATTCCCTGGAGTTCAACATGGCCGACAACGTTGTCAGCGTACGGACCGGCGCCGTCCTCTCCCGAGAGTTAAAAGACTGGCCCAAGAAACGCATCGCCGTGGAGGGTAATAAGCAGAATGTCGGATTTTGAGTGTGAGCACGTGAGCACCAAACTCATGCATATTTCTGTTGCTTGTAGACCCTTTTGCTGTCAAGAGAAATGTGGCCCGCTCTGTTAACAGCCAGCAAATGTATGACTACATCCTGCATTGCCTCAAAACAACATACAGGTACTTTGCACTGCCCCTCAACACGCCGGCAGCCAATCACAAGATGGCAGCACGAAGTGCAAAGGACTCGTGTGAGGGGAAAGAGTTGAGTCAGCTGAGCATTGGGTCCCAAAGTCAACGTGAAGAAAACGGCCCCGAAGACTCTGATTGCATCATTGAGGAAGAGGATGAAATTGAGGAAGGCAGCGACTCTGAAGGGGAGAAGGAAAAGGCGGACTTGGGGAAGAGCAGCTTCTCTGAGGAAGAGGAGGACGAAGATGCCGAGGCGCGAGGCAGACGTCACTTGGACAGCTTCACCACGGAGGACGAGGAGATTTTCCCCGTGGACGAGATCTCGGGGGAGGAGCTTTTGTCTGATGAGGAACCTCCAGATTTGGACACCCCGGGGTCGAATGATGATGAAGAGGAGGAAGAACTGGCACCCGCTGTCGCCTCACATCCGCGCTTACCCGACACCGTCGAAAATGAGCTCCCGGAAAATAAACACCACATGCCGACTGCAAAGTCGTATCAGTTCAGCAAGCATGCGTTCACGAGAGGAAAGGTGAGTTTTTTATTCCCATCAATCATCATTATAGTGGATGTAAAGACTACACGCCCTTTTTCAAATATCAGGTTTTTGTGATATAAAATTTCATTCATTCCTTTAAAAAAGAGCGACCGAGACGTTATTTCAAAGCAACTCAATTAGGGGGGGAAAAAAACAACTCCAATATTTCCCTCTCATCCGTCCGTCCCAGTCGCACACGGTTGTGTGCAGCTTGTGCAAGCGCGATGGCCATTTGAAGAAAGATTGTCCAGAGGATTTCAAGAAGGTGGAGTTGCGGCCTTTGCCCCCAATGACACCGGACTTTCTCAACGTGCTTGACCAAGTCTGCGAGCAGTGTTTTGGTGAGTTACCCTTGACATACTGTATCATTGATATTGTTTGAGGCACAAGTGTGGAAACATAAGCGGTTGCTTCCGCGAGCGTCGTCATTCCGATCGTTGCATTTGACATGACAGTCACAGACGTATTGACTGGACCGAACTGTTATCTACTTTGTACTACTTTTTTATCAGCTGCCAGTCCAAAATAATGAAACGGATTAAAAATCAAAGCACATCGAATGTTGGTTGTTGTTTCCAGTGGACTTTGCGCCCGATGACTTGGAAATGGCCGTCAGAGAACGCATCCTGCAAGATCTCGAGACCTTTGTCAGGCGTCAGTTCCCTGGTGAAGTAAAACCTCAATCACTCTTTTGAATTTCTGTGATGTACTACGAACCTGTCCTTGAAGTCACGGTGGGATGACTTGAATTATTTCTGCCTTTATTGTGTGGCCAGGTGCACGGCTGCAGCTCTTTGGATCTTCCAAAAATGGTTTTGGCTTCAGGCAGAGTGACCTTGACATCTGCATGGTGCGAGAGGGCCAGGACAACATCGACGTATGTCATCTTATTGTCATATTTCAAAGGCGTGCTTGTAAAACCGTTTTATTGGCTGAAACTGTATGAAAATTTCACATCATGATTGTAATGACCTTAATTGTCACTGAAAATATAAACGAAAAAAGAATATATATATTTAATATGTAGATATATTAACCCTTTGAGAGACAGTGGTTACTACAGTGGACATCTTATCATGTTATCAGGTTGCAGGGTGCATGAAAGGGTTAAAAACATGGGGGGGGGTGCGATGTTTTGATGCTACTGTGTTTATGGGTTCATCACTCGTTTTAGTATCTCAGGCTGCAAAAATATGACTTTGCTTCCAATTTTTTTCTCCCCAGGATGTTGACTGCATCAATATAATTGAGCGCCTTGCAAAGCTTCTGAGGAAACACCCTGGTAAAAAGCATTTGATTCCTCATTCAAGTTGTACATGCTAATGTATTGCGGATTTTTTTTTCCTTCTCTCTCCTCAAAGATTTGAGGAACATCCTGCCAATTACTACAGCCAAAGTCCCCATTGTGAAGTTCTACCATGTCCGCACTGGTCTGGAGGGGGACATAAGCCTTTACAATCGACTGGTAGGAAGTTCACGGCAATTTGTTTCCGATTCAAGTGTCTATAACACACAATTAAAGGTTTGCTTTCCAACCGCAGGCTTTGCACAACACGCGGCTGCTGGCGTTATACGCCGCCATTGACAGGAGGGTGAAGATCCTCTGTTATGTCATGAAGGTGTTTGCCAAGGTCTGTATGTCACACACCACGAGCTGTCTTTGAAATGTTGCTCCTTTTGCGTAATCCAGTCGCTGTTCCAATTGCAGATTTGTGACATTGGCGATGCCTCGCGCGGCAGTCTCTCGTCTTACGCCTACACCCTGATGGTTCTCTTTTTCCTCCAGCAGAGGGATCCACCTCTTATACCCGTGTTACAGGAGGTACATTTGAACAAAATTCTGAATGTTGTATTTTGTGTTCCCGCCAAAATGACGCTCCTCCTATCCGAAGTGCATATCTGGCCAGACAGAAGATCGAATAGTCTTTTGGGAATTGTAATTTACTTTAGTATGGTGACATTTTTTTTCTCTTTTGCGCTCAACAAATTATCCAGACAAAAATAATAAATACACCAACTAAACTAAAAACAAATTGTTTTTGAAATGATAAAACAATTGTTACCCCACTGGTTAAAACTAACTGAAAAAAAAGAGTTAAAGCAAAATAAAAGCTAATCGTAGTGAAAAATCCAGAACTATAACCTTGGTCTGCGCTTCGACCTTGGAAACAAACTCGAATGAAGCTGGCACACTTTTAGAATATTAATAATTTGATTATGTTTGTTAAATTTAGAGTTAACAGTTAGAAGCCAGTCTTTTTTTCAAGTAATTGATCACGATCTACCACCATAGCTAGCAATTAGAGCCCAAATTTTTGAGTGAAAAAAAAAATCACATCTATGCGCTGACTCATATGTTGTAAAACCTGTTGTGTGTTTTGCAGCTTTACGATGGTGACAACAAGCCCGAGGTCATCGCGGATGGCTGGAATGTGTATTTCTTTGATGATTTAAAAACACTGGTCGGTACCTTGCGTACACTTTGATTGTGTCCCTGTCGTATTGCGCCAACGTACTCAATCTTTGCTTGACTCGCAGCCCAGTCGGTGGCCGCAGTACGGAACGAACACTGAGACGGTGGGGGAACTGTGGCTCGGCCTCCTTCGCTTCTACACGGAGGACTTTGACTTTAAAGAGCATGTGGTGTGCACCCGTCAGAAAGCCCGTCTCACCACCTTCAACAAGCAGTGGACGTCCAAATACATCGTCATTGAAGGTCAGTCGGTGCCGCGGACGTTCGCGGGAGCGGATACGGGTTTGACTTCGACGGCACCATTTTGAGTTCATTCAATGAGATGAACAGCCTTTTAATGTTGAAGTTTCAGCCAACTTGATATTTCACCTCGAAGGCACGGGACAAACTCGCAAGGCTTTGAAAACGTGTTTTCCATTGTCTTCCTCTGCAATTTCAAAATGTTTTTGTTCAAAATTATTTATTTGCAATTGCACTGTATTTTGATTGTGTGCTCAAAATGCCGTTTCTCTTTTCGCACTGCAGATCCGTTTGACCTCAGTCACAATCTTGGTGCTGGTCTGTCCAGGAAAAGTAAGGTCATTTTAACTGATTATCATGTTTTGTTGATGTGACCTCTCAGATATGTCTCCGCTGCCACATTTGTTCTTTATTTTCATTGTTACAGTGACCAATTTCATCATGAAGGCTTTCATCAACGGCAGAACTGTGTTTGGCACCCCCGTGACGGCGTTCCCTCCCGAGTACCCCCGTCAGATGGTTGGTATTTGCCATTTCAACCTCCTGGTGTTCATGTGCCGTTATTGTCAAAATATGATCGTGATCTGACCGCGCATGAGTTGTACAGCCTGATACGAGGCCGTTTTGTCACCAGTTGGATTCCTTAGTCCCAGACCAGCTTTTTAGTTTCATTAATAGTCTTTGTTAAAGGCTTCGAAGAAAGTCATTTATGTTTCATTATTGTTCCGGGTAACAAAACCACATTTATTTTTAGTTTTTGTTCAGTTCGGTTACAGGAAATGTCAAAAGAAGTTTACAAAATTGATTTGCCCACCTGCTAAGTTAAACTTCTTGTCTTAACTTTGTGATTCATCTGCACAATTGCCCAGGAGTACTTTTTTGACCCCCAAGTCCTCACCGAGGGAGAAGTGGCCCCCAACGACCGCTGCTGTCGCATCTGTGGCAAGATCGGTCACTTTATGAAAGACTGCCCAATGCGCCGGAAGTGAGTATCGTCGGCCACAGGCTCGAAAGTGAAAGGACCGGGTACACAAGTGGGGTGATTTTTAAATTTGTATTTTTTTGCATCACACAGATCCAGGCACAGGCACGACTCTGAGAGAAGGCCGGACGGCATGCGTGAGCGAGTGGACACGGGGGAGGACCTGCCGAGCAGACACAAAAGTGAACACTGGAGGTGGCGTGACGCTGCGGAGCCGCGCTGCTGCTTCCTGTGTGGGTCCAGCGCTCACATCAAGAAGGACTGTCAGCTCTACAGAGGTTCACCACGTCTTTTTGTCTTTTACGGGATCATGCACCTTCTTTCATGCTACACAGAAACACATACTCCCAAGTCACGGGAACTATATTACAATTCAGTATGGCGCCCTCAAGTGGACAAAAATAACACCAGCGACTCACATGCAAGTTTTAATGTTTGATTTTGCAAAATCCACGACTCACTGAAAGAATACTTGACTGCAAAAAATATTAGATATCTCCATGTCCGCCTCTTGCTTCTCCAGTTGGAGAGCCTTAACCTTTTTCTATTTTGTCTGATAGGAAATACGAAAATGGAAAACTTCCCTTCGCCCTCAGCAGGCCTCGTGAGGAATTTTAGAGAGAAACAAGTATGAATTTAGTTTAAAGTCCGTGAGTGAGATACACATTTTTGGACATTGTTTTTACGACTCTGTTGAATTTCCCTTCCCCAGAATTCACCATTAAATGATGAGAACAAAAGGCATCAACATGTGACGCTAAGTCCACAAGCAGGTATGTCTGTTGTCTATTTCAGATTCTGAATGTTGGTAACATTCGTTTTTACCGGCCGCAGCAAAATGAGTCACAAAAATGAGGTTTTGGCATGATCAAAAAAATAATAATCTCAGCTCTCCGTTGAGATAACAAGCATGGAGCTACGCTACTCGAAGACATTGTGTTAATCATAAATAAAAACAAAACACAGTGACTTGCAAATCATGTTCAAGCTATGTTTAATCAACACAACGTCCCAACTTCAGTGACATTTTTCCCCACGTAAAAATATTTATATTGATAATGATTGTGCAACCCAAAAGTAAAATTGAGAAAGTTCTGTTTTATTTTCCTCATCCATGCGCATTGGCTCGAGGGGAAAGAACATGCCTCAAATAACAGAAGTGTTGCAATAACACGGTGTGCGGTTTTAGTTTTGAGCGGTGTTTTTCAAAAATGTACTCTTGCTTGTGGTTCAGGCAGTTTAGCGACCCGCAGTTTAGGTCGCGCCAGTCACAGGAAGAGCCCGGTGGAGTGAGCGGCAGCTGCACAGACCCTTAAGGTTCAACTTGTGTCCAGACAGACGGCGACCCGCCCCGGAAACCATGTCAGTCTGAACAGGGGTCTGTCGGGCTGACACCAAGGAGCCCATTTAAAAGCCAAAGCCAGGACGCCTTGACTTGAAGCCATCTTGGGCCTTTTTAAAGTTTTTATTTTAATTTTTTCTTCCCCTCCCCACATCCCCCCACCCCCTTTTTTAAATGTTGATTTTAACAACACCTGCAACAATGGTTGGATCATCTATCTTTGATATTCAGTTAGTTGTATAAAAAAAAAACTGGTGAAATAGGAAGCCAACTAGAGCTTGTTCTGGCCAATGAAAGCATGAATTGTTGATTTCTATTAATTTTGTACTGTTCTGAAAGTGTTTGACATGAGCTTGCTTGATTTCTGTATCTCTATTTATATTGATGTTTCAATGGTGAAACGACCTTAACTTTTACCTGGCCACATTTATTCTTTTAATTTATATTATTTTAATATTTTAAATTTGATTTGTCCTTTGCACTGATATCCACAAGCCCATTTCCCAACTGCTTTAAAAGTTGCTAACAAGTAGCTTCCTCTGTGTAGATGTGTGTATATATTTTAGGATCATTGTTTCATTTTAAGAGACTGCTGGTCCACTTTTTTTATAAACAAAACTGGCAGACCCAGACCGTCCTCACCCTTTTGGAGCAAGCTATCACAAGCCAATAAAAATGGTTGAGATGGACGTAATGATGCTAAAGGCCTACATTTAGAGAGTAATACGGTGAAGAGACATCTATTTGACTGCCACGGATCGGTAGCTGCACTGCGAGGGGGGGTCATGATCCTCTATTTCTGTTGCTGCTAGATGTTTAAAAAAGAAAAAAAATGCTCGTGACTCATAGACGCTCTCGCTTTATTGCAGTCGTGACGTAAGGTTGAATTTTATTAAAGAATGTTGTTGATATTGTAAACTTTCGGTTGTTTTGGAAGACTGCAGCCTTACGGTTTCTTTTTTGTGTCCAATTTTGACTGATTGATGTTCAGTGTGCCGGATATGGCTTTGCAGTCCATTTTAGTCATTAAATTCAAACCAAATCCCAATGGTGTCCTTAAATATTTTCTCTTCCAGAGGACTCTTCTTGATTACAAATCATTTCATAGTCAGGTGCATCGCAGTACATTTGCATATAGTGTAGAATTGAATTGATTTCATTCTATTTATTTTTTTGTATTACTGTATATGATTACACCCTGAACTGGTTGCCAACCAACTGTAGGACACAAAGACAAGCAACCATTCACACTCACAGTGAGGGATGATATAGAATGTTCAATTGACCTACTATGCATGTTTTGGGAAAGTGGGAGGAAACTAAAGTACTGCAGAAAAGCCACGCAGGCATAAGGAGAAATTGCAAACTCTCCAATTAAAAAAATTAAGAGGTCGCACTATTTTGAACTTGGTCTCAAAAATAAACATGGGTCACAGAAAACGGCATCGAAAAAAGTTCAAAACATTTGTGAGAGTAAAAAGTACAGTCAGAAAATAAGTAGTACGGAGTTTGATGGAGGAGGACAATTTGCAGCAGTGCGCCCTCAATAGCCGAAGTGAAAAGCAGACTGCGCAAGTGTATTTGTTTCTAGCGAGTGCATTAATTTATAGTCTATTCTTAGTTTGTCAACTTCGCGTCATCAAGAAGGGAAAAAAACCCTCAAATTTGGGTGATGTTTTGGATTCATTTTATTTTGTGTGTGTAGGAGAACAGAGTTGTTCCTATGACATGGCAAGACTTAAAAAGAACTTTTACAGCTTGTCTTGGTTGTGCTGTGTTTAATTAGTAATCCCCACATCTTGGTTCTATCATCACGTTCAAGTCACAGCACTATGGGTGGCATGAACTGCGTCCGGATGATGCCCGCTGCTGTAATTTGAATTTTGTGTGGGCCTCTGCGCTGAACGTCAGTGTGGCTAAAAAGAGCACACACATGGCCACCACCAGGATGATCTTCAACAGTCTGGACATATTGGTTAATCTCTAAGGGCAATATATGAGGGACGGATCTCAGTATGATACGATCCAGTACATCAGTGGACACATCTATCACAAAAACACATTAAGTCAGAGATGAGAACGAGAGAAAAAAATCTACTCATTGACCTGGGACGGGGGACTCAAACTTGGACGCTGCTAATGCCAAACACATAAGGCACAATAAATGAGGTAAACATGCACGGGTGACATTTTGCGCTGGACGGATTTGCACTTAATTTGTTAAAAGTCATTTCTCTCCGAAAAAAAACAGACATTTGCCGATCGTTGTAAAACTCTCATCCCCGATTACGTAAAATTCTCGTGTAGAATGCAAGCAGCGGTTTGCTCACCTTTTCGCTCCACAGATCGAAGCTGAAGCAGTTTGTTGGAATTGTCGGAAAAGCAATCTGCTGTAAAACTGGCGGTAAACACTTAAATACTTCTTTCATGTTGACCCTAAAACTTATGTTTGGGAAGGGTGACCATTTTTCTTATGATGATGAAGTGACTAATAATGTGTTTGATCAAGTGACTGGTTCAGACCTCAAATTCCCCCCACTCTTCCTCATTGTCTTGCACAGCGGCCATTTTGTCAGATCGTATCAGATTTTATCTTCTTAACACATTATCTTATCATCATAAGAAAAATGGTCACCCTTCCCAAACAAAATGGCCGCTGTGACTAAACAATCCTCGAGAAATGGAGTGGAAAAGTACCACCAGGTGTGTAATGATTTTATTACTTTGTACATATGAGGAAAATGTATGGGATTAAGTGACTGGAATGTATTTTTTAAGATGAAAAGAGTTTACGCCTGAGAATGACGAATGCCTTTGCTGACTGCACATGTAGGTTTCCTAAACACGTTCTAAGAGACTTGTGATAGTAATTAATGCTAAGAACAATAACAGCACACAAGAACAGCAGTGGATTCTTGCATTCTGTAACCAGGTGAACCTTACTTAGATGCTTGTAGTGAAGGCTTCCTTGTTTAACAAATGTAGCACTGTCACTTTAAGAGCCACGCTAGATCAAAACACGCGGGAAGATATGCAGCGTCTAAGAATCAGACCAGAAAGGGTGACATGCACGTAAAGGAGGGTAGTCGCTGAACTGTGCCCACTGCTTGTCCCAACTTGATACACCCATGATCGTCCTCGTAACCCTGGCGATATTCAGGTAATTGGTAACTAGTTATCATGACGCATGTTAGGTGTTAATTTTGGACAGATGAGTAATTAGTTGAACGGTATTTGTAGAGCACAATATCTGGAGTGGTTTGGTTTGGAGTTTGAAATCTAGCACTAGTGAGTCGTGTGAACAGCTGTACAGCGTAAGTGTTCGCAATGTTCTAAGATGTAAATATGTTTTTTTTGACTGTGAAATTATATGAACTGTGTTATCTGTTCTTTAGAGGGGAGATCATTTGTGTTTGTCCACGTGCTTTGTACACACCCAACACACCGGAACATATCGAGTAAGTGTGGATGCATCTCAAAACATTGGGTTGTAATGATTATTTGTTCTGCACTAAGAACTATTGTGGCTTGGAAATAATGTGTTTTTATTTGTTTCCCTATTAAGCAAGCCACTGCTGTTGTCTATTGTGGCGTAATTGTCTGTAATCTGTTAAATGATGTTCTTTGATCTCTTAGATCCCTTTTCGACCTCTTTTAAAATTCAGTTAACATCTCAGTCTTTCATCTTAATGCTGAACAATTTTTCATTGTTCAGTCGGGAATAAAGCCCACCTAAAAATTATTTTGTATCCAGTCCAGTCTTTCCAAAGACCCGGCTACAATTCGTATGAAGGGGGGCAACACGACTAAAAAAATATACATATAGATATGTATATGTATATTTTAAATGGCCATCTGAAATGGTCACAGCTGCACAAAACCGTGTTGATGTTTATGATGACGTTCTCTGGCCATGCACACTCACATTATGGCAAGTAGGGTGGGACACTGTTGGAAGCCGTGGACTGGGCTCGAATGATGCCCTGGGGTGGGGTAAACCTCTCATTCACTCCCAAAGACGTTTTTAAACGTCTTTTCAGACTTGGTCCAGAATTGGCTGGTACTGAATGAGTTAAATAACTCGGGTTGATGAAGCACAATGTTTGAGAAAGGTGAGAATTTATTTTTCTGAAGATGATTCATTGACTATTGATGATGAGTTGACCATTAATGTGTTTGACCAAGCAACCGATTGAGACATGTTTATCATGCCTCAAATATTTTGTCTTTTATCCCTGAAGATCAGCAAGCTGTGCAGAAGCTCGATAATGATCATTTTAATCATGTGCGCTGAAGTTGGGAAACATCTAAAACATGCAGGATAGTGGCCCTCAAGAACCGATTTGATTCGCTCACACACACACACATCATTTCAGCTAATATAGTGTGAGTACAAGTTACCGGTATATAGTGAACTACGTTTTTGCACGGCGTTTCAAATTCTTGTGCAAAGGAAAAGTCTTTGGACACGCCTGCTCTGAAATATATTAAAACGGCAAAAAGAAAAATATATAATTTGGCAGACTTTTTTTTTTGTGACCCAAAGGGGATATTTGCAACTGACCATAATCATATCAAAGTAAATTTGCTTGCTGAAACACATTAATATTCCAGTAATCAACCTAGGAACAACAAATACTATTCACCAGAAGTATTAAGTCAACATGAAAAGAGGAACAAAAGGGTTACCGTCATAGGTACAGTATATTTTCCAAATCCATTTTTGGTTTGAATTAAGGGGAAAATAATTTTGATATTCCTCGAAAGCAAGAATGGGGATTTTTTTTTTCTCCCGATCGGGAACAACTTGTGCATTATACACTCAATACATTTGGATAATTTTCAGTCATGGCAATTTGTGAGTTGGATGATTTTGAGTTTTAGAGTTCCTCTGAGGGTCAAAAGTTTTGACTTGCCTGGCAGGGCTAATCAAATGCTAATCAAATGTGCAAAGCGTAGCATTGCCCACTGTTGCGTCGAAGAAAGGTCCAAATGACTACAATTCGTAAAATGATAATGCTTTTAATGGAGGGCATCTAGAGGGAAAAAAAAACAACAAAAACGATCCAGTACTGATATGAACAAAGGGAGCATGGGTGACTAAATTGCACAAAATACAGAATTACCGAATAGAGATGACTATTTTGCGTAACATTAAGGGTCCTTTGTATGAGAGGGGCAACGCATTTGGGACAAGGTGATTAAACGTGCATGTTTATTTGAAAGCACAAAAAAAAAGTTATTACTTTGGAGTTTAAAGATCTCCCATAAATAGAATTTATTTCTGGATAACATGGAGTATATTCTCTTCTGCTTCAGGAAACTCAAGTGTCTCCGTGTTAAAACAATACTTTCTTTACACTTCAGTATATTCAAAATAAAATAAGGCAGCTTACATTTTGCCGCAGTCTTGTCTGTGTGAAAAGAGTGAACTCTCTTTCTCTCTATAAGCACTCGTTTTATGAGAACCAGGGCAGCATGCGCTGTGGAACCTGTTCCGGTCAACTGATGGAACCTCCAGGTCGAGACATGGCCAACATGGTCCGGTTTGTGGAGAAAATGATGGCAGGTGGACGGGTTCAGTATCGCGGTGTTTTGTCACACGTTGAACAGGGGCAACCGGCAGGAGGGTGGCAAAAAAAATGCTAACAATGGGAGCTTTGATCATTTCATGAGTTTGCATAGCAAACTGTACATAGCTAGCTAGTGCTGCCACAATGTAAAGCCACAAACGACAATATACACATTTACAAATTTACAAAAGGAGGAACCCGTGCGAAACAAAAAGGAGTCACCGTTGAGGCAGTCGCCTGGCTGCGCCATGCCAAGTCTGGAGATGGAAATGGGAATAGAGAGCGTTTTGGAGCGCAGAAGTATGCGTTCCAGAGCACCGTCGCGTCACCGACAGTTAATATCCTCAGAGACCCTCCTTGCTTGAATTGGCGCAAGAGAGATGTAAACAATTTGATAGGTCGTCAATAGTGCGTGGGTGTCCTTGTTAGGGGCTTTTGGGCTGCATAAATTCATCTGTCCTTCAAGTCTAGACGCTCGTACGCCTCTTTACACACCGTTGGCACTGATCTTGCTCTTCTGGGACACTTCGGTTGCTGCTTTAGCCTGCCAGAGAAATGACAAAAAGTTTTGCTTTTGATTTTATTTATTTTTTTGTAGATTTGTCACGGCAGAGTTGTTAGATACAGCACTGGTATCAGATAACTTATATTGTGGCTGTTCATGGATATACATACAGGTAATGCAATGGAAAAATTCTCTTGAATTGAGTTTTAAAATTCCATTACACTTTCCCCAAATAAATTGGGAAGACAAACTGATGGGATATGTGAATTAAGTACTTAACTCACTTATCTACAGTACAGCCATAATGTTTTTATAGCGTTTAGAGACTGTGGAGTTAAACAAAGTAACTTAAACTTGAGCGTGAGTGCAGGTGATGGCGACAGCTCTATAAATAGCAGCTATTTAGAGATCACTGATCAAAGTTTCTATTCAGGAATTTTCATGTGCGCGTGTGCTTTTGTTAGACCGGTAGGCTGAACGTTAAGGTTCCCAGCAACCTCAAAATTATACATTGGCCGTTTTAGTTTTGCTTTTTTTTTTTAAATGACGAGATACGACTCATCCAAAATAACAAATGTGGTTTAAAGAGGTCCGGATGTTATTTGTGAAAGACCAAAGCCCGGAAAGGCTAATAGGATGAGAAAACCCAGTCTGCTAATCCTTGCTTCATCGCTTTCTCTTCCATCCGAATCGTGCTCACACATTGCAGTAGAAGAGATTTTAAGAACCTAAATGACGCCTTGTTAATGATGCCAAAGGAGAGTAAGCGAGTTTGCATCCGTTTAAGGTGCCTGGTCAATTTACTCACTGCTCTCACATGTTCTCAAACTGTTCTCCAACAATTTTTTTATTCGTATAACTCATTAGTAAAGAGTACCACATTTTTCTGCTTACCTGGAGGACTTCAGCGGGAGTTAAAGGTTTGTCTGAGATAATGGGAGCCTTGTTCCTTATCTCCTCTGCCTGCAACACAAAGATGGTACCACTTTTCACTAAGCATCTTAGAATTGGTTCTGAATACATTCAACCTTAGTGGAACAATACTAGAAATAATAAAAGTTAATAATACTCTCGGTTGATAAACCGATGAGAGTTATTTCAATGACAAGATTGTAGTCATGCCCGCGTATTTTAACAGGATGAGTCTTGAACTTTACATTAAGGCTTACCATATTTTCCACACTATAAGGCGCACCTAAAAGCATTCCATTTTCTCAAAAGTCGACAGAGCGCCTTGTCATCCAATGCGCCTTATATGTGGATCAATATTCTGATTTCTTGGACGCAGTATTTAAAAGGTTCTGTAAAGCACTTTGTTCCAGCTGCAGTGGTTGTGAAAGCACGATATAAGTAAAGCTGTTTTGTATTGTATGCATAGCTCCATCTAGTGGATGCATAATGCAACCACAGCCACTATTGTAGCTTATATTCAATGTCCCTTATAATGCAGTGCATCCCATATATGAAAACAGTTTAAAAATAAGCCATTCATTTAATGTGCGCCTTATACTCCGGCGCACCTTATAGTGTGGAAAATACGGTACTTTTCGTAACTGGAGAACAAGTTTTCCTGTCTTTGAGAAAGCAGAACATTTTGAGACAACTCAAAACAGGATCAGGATGGGAAAGGTCATGTCATGGTGGCAACAATGATTCCAAAATGAACTCGATAGCGTTTGCGTAGGAACTGATTTGAACTGCCCTCTATCCAGTTGACCTTATCCTAATGTTGTTGTGTGTTGTAGGAAAGTACGGACCGGCCTATCTTTGATGATGAGCGCAGGGTCCGACAGCCGGTCTGAGCTGACTAAGGTCCCATTTGCGCCATTCTCCACTGGAGTGGTTTTCTGTGAAAATAGCAGCCAGAAAAAAATCATGTCATCTCCAAGCCATGGTGAGTTTTGACGATGAGCATCAACGCCGTAGAATTCCAAACACCGTGTGACACCATTTCGCTTACGATTTGACATTTTGGAACCCAAACTAGTTGCAGAAGATCGGCAACTCATGAAAACTTTGTGATGTGACTGAATAGTTTAGTTACGTTCGGCGGCGTCACGAGGTGTGCAGCCGGGCTTAACACTGTAGCTCGAACCTCAAGTTTGGGTACAGGCGGGATGACCGGGGCCTTGGGTTTGATGTCAGTCAGGTACATGGCTCTGGAGAGCAGCAGCAGGGATGGAGGAACGTTCTCATTCAAGTGGAGGTCCAGCCACTGGATTTAGGGAGACGGGTATTAACAGTCTGGTTAATGTACAACCTCATTTAGCACATGCACTGGGGTCTAAACTCCTAAGGGCCTTAACTCCTACAAAATCTGGAGCTGACCAACAGTTGCAGGAACCATTATGCCTTTTCGTGACACTTTCGGAGCAAAGTATAATGGGAAAAGTACAAGAAGCTCCACAGGAGGGTTGCAGTAAATTAAGTAAATTCTGGTGGTATCCACGTATGCTACTTTTGATTTTAGTCCGTTTCTGATTGTTTACCTGTTGCAGTTGCAGACGGAGCTGATCTGTGGTAAGACCGAGAGATCTCATTCCACGGCTGCGACAAGCCGCTTGAAGCTCCGACACACTCATTGCTGATACGCCCTCTGCTGCAATCATCTGCACAAAAAGAAAAATGTTAAATCTCTTTCAGACGTGAGGAAGAGGTGAGCAACATACCCAAAACTGATTTACTTTTTTCGATGTTACACAGACCGTTGAACATTTTGTATAAATTGGTTTGCCGTGGCATCGAACAGCGCAATCGACTGCATAGATGGCTGTTGAGTATTACTTTCACAAGGCTTCTTACACAGAGTGAAAATCTTACTTAGTAAGAATAAGAAAATCGTTATTCGTCTCACAATGGAGAAATTCCCAATTTACAGCAGCAAAGGTATGAAAGTGCTTCAATGCAATTGCCTGGAGCATAAAGACATCCATTAGAGAGCGGTAATGTTGGGGAACAGCTATTGCATAAAAATCATTCATCCGCTCACCTCGTCGTCTGACTTGATGGTCCTTAGTTGCAACATCAGCTGGAATCGCAACAAGTTGTTGGTGCCGATGGGCTGCAGCTCCAGCAGTTTGCACAGGGCCACCAGCTGGGGGCGCTCCAGGTGCTCCAGCGTCAGCTCGTCCTCAAACAGTTTTGAAAAGCGGACGATGTCCTTGGTGGTGGGGTGCTCGCCGGTGCCCCGGACCTGACACGGGACGCATGGATGTTCATGTGAAATGAGATGGACCAGCACATTCCGACCTGGTGGGTGCTTACTGGTCAGTGGATGTTAAACAGCACTATGGCTCCAAGTGTTTTGGAAGTACTATTACAATCAATGCAAAACACTATATGGCTTCACATACAAACTAATGAAGGTTACTTGAAACTCATACGCGAGAACACAATTGAACTTACAAATGATGTTAGTCTTTTCTCGACGACGTACCTGCTGAACATAGCTGGAGAAGCGTTGAGTCTCATCCTGGCTCTGCGCCGTGGCCTTGTTCCTTCGAGCCATCTCAGCGATGGTCTCTTGGAGGAACTTGGCAAGTTCCAGCTTCGCGGCCAGGCCCTTCTTCTGCTTCTCCTCCTGCACAAGAGGAGAAGGTGGTGATATTATTCGCAGATTTTATTTTGTTTTTGGCAGCGAGCATCATCTACTTCAATACGCGTGTATCATAAAGAGGCTACAGTTCGCTTACAGTGACAATATGTGACACTATCATGGTTCATTACCGAAACACACACCACCTGTAGAGCAGATATGGCATCTGTAATGCTGAATATTAATAGCGGTGCTTCAATAGGAAAGTGTGGTTATAAGTATTCTACGCCACTACACTCTAAAGTATTCAAGGACTTTCTGATCACTATACATTGTGCACATTAGGGGGGAATTTGCTTCCTGTCAAAATTCCATTTGAATATGTTTTGAACTACAGAATTCAATTCAAACCTAATTTATTTAGATGCACCTGTACAGAGGCCTCCAAACATTAGATCAGGAAATAGAGTCAGACACTGTTTACACAATCATCCTAAAAATCAAGGCCACTTTAAAACATTACTGTCAGCATCTGCGGCTCTGTTTTGAAACTTTGAAAGGATCACTTATGACGTAATAAATAGCAGGCCGCGTCCTCAGAGGTCAGGACAGCTGCATAGCTAAGTCACTGAGGCACGCTCAGTCATAATCATAGGGGTGATGCTATGGACAAGAGATTAAAAATAAATGTGAGTGCGTACGACAATGAGCCAATAGCTTCCAAAATAAACGCAATCAGCTGGCTCTGAGGCCAGACACTCGCGTCTTATCTTGTATCTTATGTTACATAATCAGCAGTAAACGGTCGCTGAGGCCGTATGCGTATGCGTGTACATGTCAACATGCCTTTTTGGACTCTGTCTCGAAGGTGGAGGGCAACATTTCTGGGAAAAGCTTAAGGAAGACGGGAAGGAGGAACTCCATGAAGGGGACGATGATGAACACCATGAAGGGTACCAGACGGAAGAGGTCAGCGCATGTTCTCATCAGCTGTGAACACACACAACAAACACCAATGGTACTTTTTCTTGCAGCAACCACATCTTGCCGTGCGATAGTATGCAAGTTCGATGTGTAGTGCGATGAACCCCGCTGACCTTTTTCCGTTACGCCCAAGAAAATGTGTTTTCAAATAAGAAACTGTATTGAAACTGCGTTCAACTTTAGACAATGATGTCCGGCAGTATATTTTCTGCTTTGTTGTCTGAAACGGAGCAGGTGTTCGAATTTGGATAAATCAATCAAAAACCTCTCTCACCCTTCTCCTTTCCCTGCGTGTGAGGATCTGTCCGTGCAGCAGGCTCCACACCATCCTGCCCGCAACCGTGGTGTCAATACCGAGCAATCGGAAGCCATTATAGTAATGTTTCAGCTCGTCGACAATCCTCAGATAGAGAGCCTTCTTCACCAAGGACTTTTCCTGTGCCGTGGGCAGGGGCGCGACAGCAGCGGGCGCTACAGGTGTTGGAAGTGGCGTTTGTGGTTGGGCTACAACAGGTGCGGGGTCCTTCTTCTCGCCCAACTCCAAATTGTGAGGAGGGGCTGAGGTTTTCGTCTCCTCGTTTTTAATGTCTTGGCGCCAAACGACGGAACTGTGCAGAGCTCGGGCGAGTAGGGCGGAACTTTGGCTGCAGCCCAGATTGCGGTCTCTGTAACAGTGAGGGTGGCCGTAGCGGGAGTGCCTCAGAGGGTTTGTCGAGGAGGAGATGTTTCGTGGAGGTTCTAGGTGGAGGTGGGCTCTGGATGACAAAGAGGAGCAACTGTGCCGCTGGGATATCAAATACGATCCCCTGTGTGGACACCAAGAAAACTGAGCAGGTACGATGCAAACTGAAACCTTCAAAATTGTTATCATTTGGAGTTCAAACAAGACATTGGAAAATTACTTCTTGGGACACAAGCAGAGTACTGAACTTTTCAACTCGGTCTTAGGTGTCAAGTGCTAACGGGTTCATGAAAAAATGCCAAAACCTGAAGGGTGCAGCAGCGCAAACTTCATGTTCCATAATGACAGCAGATATTCAAATGCTTTGCCACGTTCTTCAACATTCACTGGATTTAAACTTTTCACACTCCCATGATCGACAAAGTGGGAATGTGCATTTACTTGTTGGCAAATTGATGAATTTGTAGACCAAATTCTTGAATGAATAGAAACTGTTAAACAATGGCATTGTCTACATTAAGACATAAAATATACATATATGTTCATAGACAGAAATATAAAGATAATAATCTCAGACAGATACGTAGAGATATAAGGTCAATCATTTTACTTGTATGTAATTACGCTATAACACTTACGTAACATCTTCCGACACGCATGTCATATACCTAAAATGATTAACTTGAGAGTGGGCAGCTTTCGACAGAATTTTTCCACCTTTGACTTGTACCGGTACATATTTATTTCCAACTAATAATTGGGACGGAAACACTTGAAACTATAACATGCAGCAACTCATAACGAATGAATTGAACATAAAAATCAGCTAAATACAATTACAATCCAAATCTGTGAATGATTTCGAATAAGAGGGAATGTGTCGACTGATAGCACAGGAGCAGCAACAAGCGGGTTCCTCCGATGTTTCTTCCCTTGTAAACAACGTGGAGGGCACTTGTTTTGTTTTGGGTTTCGCATTTTATTTGCGGTGAACCTCTTATTATAATTCTGTGACAGATAATGTAAAAATTATGGCGTGACGATTTGATCTCGGAACACATTACGGTGTATATATACTGTATATCTGGGGATTATAATGATTATTCTCAACGTACAAAATTAAAGCTCTTACCTGGATCGTGTAACAGCAAAAAGCACCTGGTGGCTGAAAACTGCCATTGCATGCGTAGATCACTTTGGAGGCAGGGACATGAGAGCAGTTTAGATGATTTATGTTAGATCCAATTACAATTCCCTGTTATCGAAGATCTTAACTATTAGTAAAACACGTGTATTTCGCACACGGCGGATTGTCAAGGGAATTTCTTGGTCGGCAAGCACGACTCGACATTATGACAAATGTGAGAAGCATGACATTAGAAACAGTTTCCACATGTCGACAAAAACGGTCTTGGATGAGATTGAATCAGCTTTAAAAATGCGCATTTAGGTTACAACAATTGTATAGCCACTAGTTAAAAATACACGTATAATTTCAAGATTAGTACACTCTTTATTAAGTAAGTCTTTGATGGACCGACGTACCACGGACTCCACGCTCAGGTCAACAAACGGCACTCGCAATGTTTTGGTAATTTTCCACTCACGTCACTTCAGACGTTAAACTGGTGTCTTGACGAGATCGAGTAGAAGTGTAAAGGTCATATGCCTTCGAGACCTCAGTCTACTTTAAACGCGCATAGTT
The DNA here is from genome assembly GCF_025434085.1 of Hippocampus zosterae. NCBI lineage: Eukaryota > Metazoa > Chordata > Actinopteri > Syngnathiformes > Syngnathidae > Hippocampus > Hippocampus zosterae. The sequence goes on along the minus strand of NC_067456.1, from coordinate 9,176,107 downwards.
CGAAGTCATGTTATATCCATCTGACACTTGCTACTATCCGTTTCTAGTCTTAGCCGATTAGCTTGTCACCGTAGCTAGCTAGAGCGAGTGAAATGGCGAGCCCACTAACCTCCAGCGTCAATGACCCAACTGTCGCTGCTGACTGTGTGTTTAAAGGCTTGATCGGTGCGACCTGAGAAATATGATCCATTCTCAACAAGCGGCCATTGTAAACAAGAACCACGATGTCAGAGGACCCAGTGGTGATAAATCCATTGGCGGTGGCAGAAGCAGATTCGACACCGAAGCAGCAGACGCATGCTCAGCTGCTGCGCTGAAACAGCTCCGACTGCGCATGCGTGGACCCCCACCACTCTAACGCTGATAATACACACATTGCTCATTTGCCTCACGTCTGAAGTGATAGAGTTCAGAAGGTAGTTTACTCTGCGACTGTACCTTGCCATTAGCCCCTTTTTTACGTTAGCCGCCGACCCCGCTACATGAGGAGGAAGTGAGATTTAAATGTTTCCTCGTTAGCTGTCACAACAGTTTCTGCATGTGTGTATTGTGATTAGTGTGACAGAAACAAGGCACTTGTCGCCTCCAATTGCAAGGCAAATAAAGACAAACAATAATTGATATTTACACGCAGGGACAATTTCAAGTTAACCTAGCGTGCATATTTTTTGTGTGGGAAGAAGAAGGGCATAAGGAAAGCTGGAGAAAAGCTACACCAGCACAGGTAGAACACGCAAAATCCACACAGGAAGACCAGAGTTAAGATTCAAAAGGCGAGTTGCAGACGTGCAAACCGCACTTTGTAATATTTTTATAACTAATAGACTTTGCAAACCGAGTGTCTCGAGAGGGAACATATGTGCCCAGAGCAACTAAGTTTCACTTACGCGGTATTATTTATGTTTGATTGATTCTAGATTTTTAAATTGCCCTTCTATGTTTATGTTGTTCGTCCGTATGACCCCTGCGATTGGCTGCTGACCAGTTCAGGGTGTACATCGCCTCTGCTCACCTGTGACACTAGCAGTAGAAAATTTGGATGGAAGAGAAGGCATAATTAACCGATATCCTATCGACTTTGAGTGACATTATAATAATGTGAAATGTGCTCGATAAAGATTGGGAAGCATTGCTGTGGCGCCTGTGCCATTTGTATTATTACCTTCCTTTGCACCGAACATATTTCCTCTTTCACTTCAATGTAGGCGTGACAATGACTTGAAGTGTGGCAGCTACATTGATTAAATTAACAAGTAAACTACACGTCCTGATGTGCCGCTTGCTGCTGATCCTTGCAGATTTAACACTTTGACCGTATATAAACGCGCTCGTGTAGTTTAAGCTGAAATCAGAAGAGTGCACCGTATCAATAGCCTCTTGTTTTTAGTAAGGTGTCATTAAAATCTCCAGTTCCTCCGCTGAAGAGGAGCCCAGCTTTGGGATTGGGTAGCGAGCAGATAGCGTAACATCCCCCTCCTCCTCTCTGTTGAGAATTGCGTTAAAACGAAAAAGGATAGGCCTGCGTTTTATCAATATAACAGAACACATTTGTTTTTTTTAATTTTTATTTTCCTTACTTCTGAATAAAACGAGGACGCGTTGCTGGCTGGTGTATGTGTTTAGAATGGGACACGCTGAAGGTACTGACATTTTATTTGCCTGCATTTCGCGACTCTCCGTCAAAAAAAATCCTGCTTCTCATAAGCCATCTCCCCTCTTCTTTTTGTGCATGTTTTTGTTTTAGCGCCACTACCGATGCATGCTCTCGTCCATCCGTCGCCGGTTCAAGCCTTTTGCAGTGGCTGCTCGCTTCTTTTTCAAGCACATTTCCCCCAAAGCGCCAGTGATGGAGGAATAATCACGCCAGACAGGCAGCCATATTGGCAATGTACCGTTAGCGTAGCTAGAGTTAGCCTTCCCCTCTTTTCATCTTACTCAGATTGCCGTGTGCTCTAACATGCGCTTTGCGTGCATTAAACGCGCGGGCCGATACATTAAATGCGTCAACACGGTCTGGTGTGTGTATTTTAAATTGCCACAACTCTCAGAAAATAGCCCAAGACGATCATTTTGTAGCTGTGTAGCTTTAATGCTAACATCCCACAAGGCTAGAAGATCATCCAGTGAGACAATTGTCTGCGCAGATGTTTTTCCTCCCGATTTCAGTCACACGTGTAACCAAGCGTTATATATACTCAGTATATCTCATTAAAAATGACCCCTTGCCGTGCTTTTCGTGTTTTTGTGACCGCTGTACGGCACCACACGGATGTTTACATCACTATTATGCACCTTCGTTCACACGTTCAACCACAGTCAGCCTCCTCACCCCTCTCGACACTTAAAACGCAATAAAAGTGTCAACAAACTGGTGTGAAAAAGATACCGGACATTGCTCTTTGTTTTGTTCGGAGATAACAGACCACCGTGTGTTTGTGTTGGCCCCCTAAACACACCATGGGAAGCCTAGAAGTGACCAGAACCCACAACAGCAAGTAATAGAAGCTAATTGGGTTTGTTTTGATGACGAGTTTCGTTATAATTAACATGCTACCATGCCATTAACTGAAAGTGGCACTTTCTTAAGATATGGGGAGACATGTTCAGAATATGTTTATAATTGTAGTTCATAATTTCTGGCTGTAATATTTTAGCTGCTAGTCATTAAACTGTTGTGGAAAGATATAGAGAATATGTTTTTCATTTTCAATTCAAGTATTTTTCGAGACCTATAGGGCATGACGTTTAGGTGTGTTTAGAGGGTGCAACTGTGCATCACTAGTGCACGTGAATTATTCAACTGTACAGGTGGGTGCTACTTTATTGTGGTCGTGATGCACAATTTACTAAAACATTCTCTCTCTCTTTATATATATATATATATATTTGTCTGTATGTCTGTGTGTGTATAAAACAAGCATTTACACGTACAGTGGAGAAAGATAAAAATATGAAATAAAGAAAAAATAAAATTCGTCATCAGTTTAACCATTTCAGCATTTTACTTTTAGGTCAGTATTTCTGTAAAGTGCCTTTGGTGTCCTCCCAAGACAACTGATTCTAAGCGGCCAATTTTTTGCATACGCACAAGTGCAGGAAGTCTCTTAAAATGTCTCCTTAATTTTTATCTATTTTTCCCCTTGTGTGTATGTGATTTTGGCATGTCCTGAATATCCAATCTACAGCATGTGTAATAAATTGTAACATTTTTTCGCATGGTTTTATTCTTCACAACTTAATCAACCAAGTCATTTTGATCATGTATTTTCTATTTTCATAATCATGTTTACCACTTTTCATGTGTCCCTGGAATTAGTGACATTACAGCATTTTGTCTTTTTTAATGGAGAATGAAACAGTGGATGGTTGTAAAATAAACATTTACACTTCACTTAGGTTTCATCATTTTCATCATATTATGCTGGACGCTGTAATTTAACATGTCCACATTGTCATAGTGAAAGATCAATTGATTCATTTTTAAAAAAACGTTCAGAAATCGTTTTGCTAAGTGAATCTTAGTGAAGTAAGGGTCCACTATGACTTCATCAAATGCTAACGCTCGCCAAAAATGTTCACCCTGACAGCAGCACGCCTATTTTGCTGTCTGCATATGCATTCTCTGCTTCAAATTAATTTATGAATAAATATGATTGTGCTTAACCAATCTGCATCTCTAACAGTATTCAACAACATTTACATTACAAATAAACAAATAATGTGAAGTTCAGTGGAACATGCCAACTTCCAACAAAGGGGACATCTAAAAGTCACTCTATGTTGACCTTCATTAGCACAAAATGATCATTTCCCTGTCTGTCAACAGGTCCAGTCAAAGAAAAAGACAGTTAAGGATGCCGGAGCCCAACAATGGATTTCTCCTTCTCTTTCATGCAAGGGATCATGGGAAATACAATTCAACAACCCCCTCAGCTTATTGACTCAGCCAACATCAGACAGGACGGCACCTGCGACACTGGCAGTGACCCTGGCGAGGATGGCGGTCCCTCCTATGATGCGGCCCTTGATGCGGACTTCTACCCCCACTCCGCGTCAGAGGACCTGCCACACGTCTCCAACGGCTACCCGCCGGGTCTGGGCATATATGAACCACAGTCCAAATTCTCAATGTACTCGCAGTTCCCCAATGGTTCGGCTAACGGTTATGGGCCCATACGCAGCTATGCGGAGCATGGCCTCCTCATGCCAGGGGAGAGCACGGTGCTAAGGGGCCCCGGTCTCCAGGAAAGACCTCGTTCCCCTGTTTCGCCACCGCTGCCCACCCATCACCCACACTTGCACCACCACCATCATCACCATCACCTCCCCCACGCGCACCACTTCCTGTCAAACACGCCCCACATCCAAAGCCACCCGCAGAGCCCCCCGCCGCTGCCCCTGCCCACCCAGCACCACCTTCCCCACACACCTCACATCATGACCCACACGCTGCCTCCTCCTCCACCCTTACACCTGCCCTCGTCCAGCCCTCCCCCCTCCCTTGTGGACAGTACGCCCTCTTCGCAGCCCGTTCACCCCCCTCCCAGTGCTTCCACGGGAGTGCTGAAGAAAACCAGCTCCCCTGAGATCAAGCTGAAGATCATCAAGACGTATCAGAATGGCAAAGAGTTGTTTGAAACAGCACTGTGCGGAGATTTGCTGCAGGAACTGCAGGTATTACGATGAAAACACCTTTTAGTTATTTCTTTATTTTTATACACTTTTTCAAACGCGTGAGACTGAGACTTCACAATTGGGGTTGGATTAAACGTTTGTATTTTGCATACAAATTCTTCAAAGCAACTGAGGTAAAAGACAGTGCACCAATTATATGCCACCAGCAGAGGTGCCGTTGATTCACTTTCAGGTAGTTTGTGGTCTGAAGAAGAACATGACAGCGGAATGCGAAATTTAGCTACAACCACAGATGTCTGCTTTGATGGCATTATTCTACTCCATATAACAGTTGAAAACATCTCCCATCTCGTTAAGAGCATTTAAAAAAATGAATACAAATAAATTAATTTATAATATTTTTTTTCTCATAGCCAATCAAGGACTTGCCCATCAGTATTTGTTGTGGAACTACAATTTATGAATTGACGAATAGTTTATATTAATGCCCCCCAAAAAAATCTTCCCAAAAATTACCTTGTGTTCACACAGTTTTCGGTTTTCAAACAGTCTTGGCATGGACATATCATGGAAGGCTTAGTTGTGCTTTTTCTCACGGCGCCCAACCATTATTGGCTTTATGCAACACACATTGCAATCACACTGCAGTGTCTTTGGGGTTTCCTGCTGTTAATTAGCCCTAACCTGGTCACGGTCGTGTTTTTGGGAGACAAAATGTAGCTGACAAACAGGAGGATAGACAGTAATAGTTAAACATGACAATGGCGTTTGTGTTAATGATGTCATTGCGCAGTTTGGTATGACAAAATGTGCTATCTGTACTATTGCAGTGTGGCACGTTTCTCGAAAACTAAAAATGTCTAACAAGTGCACACAAACAAAGCCACAAGTTAACAAAATAAATAAGAACCGGTGCCTGCAGCGAGGCAGAAAGCTAGTGATGGCAGTTCCAACCTTGGTCACAGCCAGTGGGTTCCATCTTCAGTGTCGGTACGATAGCTTGCTGGAAATCGTGTTTGCAAGCTTTCATGGTGTTTCCTTGTAAATCCCCTTCCCTCTCTTGGATTTTAATGAGTCTTTCAGTCGAGGACTAAACAGATTTGTTTTGTATGTTCATCAGATGTACAGCTCGCTTCAAATGGCCACCGCATCCCACAATGCAATGCGAAATTTGACAATAAAGTGGTACATGACTTGAAAGCCACATTACATTGAGGGATGTGGCAGCCATTTTAGGCTTGCTGTATCCATTGTGAAGGTAAACAATACTTTCTTTGAAACGGCTAAGAGGGTACAAAAATTGTTGAATGGTTCGTGAACACATTGTGTACATATCTTCATTCTTAAGTATATTTCAGTTATTTTTATACTGTAGTCTTTTAGAACCACATGCCGATTAGAAACAAGGAAATTTTAACTTTGTCCTGTGGCTGGAGTGGCTTGATTGTATTTCTATTTGTTTAAATAGGAAAAATGTGCGATTGAGTCGATAAATTACATTTATTAACCAAGGATATTGGTTACTGTAGGGCATTTGGCAGATCACCCCCCCCTCCAAAAAACAAATTGAATTGTTCGCCTCTAATCATCTCTGAGCAAGGTTTGATACATGGAGACACAGAGCCAAGTTTGTGTTGGCTTCAAAGGAACCCAGACGTTAACGGATGTCTCACCACTGTTTTCCTCTCTCTGTCTTCTTTTGCATCTTCAGAAGGAATCTCAGCAGAAAGAGGCGGCTCAGGTGCAGCGACGACACGAAAGGAAGAAGGAGAAGAGGAAAAAGAGTGCAAAACTGCAGCTCCACATCCAGGAGCAGAATTTGGACCCTGTCCAAGGCCAGGCGGGTACCACGGGCCAGACGGAGGACACCTACGTCCAGCCGCTGCCAAGAGAGCCTCCGACGGACCAGACGGAGAAGCCTCAGAAGACCGTTATCCAAACTGAACCAAAGGCTAGACTTCAAATTCTCATCTCCAGTTAATTCAACACAAAGTGCTTTGAATTTTAATCAGACATTTTGTTCTCAGGTTCCGAAAGTCAATCAACCCTCAGTGATCCAAGAGACAGGATTCTGCAAAGAGTTTGTCATTGGAGATCTAGTGTGGTCCAAGGTGGGCACCTACCCATGGTGGCCTTGCATGGTTTCTTCCGACCCACAGATGAAGGTGCACACGCGCATCAATACAAGAGGTAAGTGCACATACTTGCTTTTCAGACAACTTTTCAAGGATGAAAATGAGAATAAACACTCAACACCGAATTTGCGTCGCAGGTCACCGAGAGTACCACGTCCAGTTTTTTGGCAGCGTAGCAGAGCGAGCGTGGATCCACGAGAAGAGAATCGTTGTATACCAGGGCAAGCAACAATTTGATGAGCTCCAGGCGGACACGCTGCGCAAGACCACAAACACTGTGGAAAAACACAAAGTAAGTCAGCAGCATAATAACATATGTCAGGATTTTTTTTCTTTGTTTTTTAATTAGGAAATGAGTTTAGTGGGATTTTAAAAAATAGAAGTCATCATACTGAATATCTGTTCAATAGTTCAATCTAATCACTTACTGGATTCATGCTTTTTATACATTGATATGAGAAAAGAGAGCTGATAAATTTTCATTCACTGACTACATTAGATGCAGCAATAATATATTTCTTTACAATACAGCAGAGCAGTATTGTATCCAAAGCTTTTGCACAAGGATACCAACACATACAGTAGCTCTGAGACTGGTGGAATTAATTTCACAAGATGTTCATTATTATTGTAGTTTGCACTCTTGATTACGCTTAAAAATTAGACTTAATTCTATAGAAGCTATTCAAAGGTAATACAAATGGCACATTGTGGTCCGGTGGTTAGCTCGTCCACCTCACAGTGTAGATGTACCGGGTTCAATTCCAGCTCCGGCCTCCCTGTGTGGAGTTTGCATGTTCTCCCGGCGCCTGCGTGGGTTTTCTCCGGGTACTCAGGTTTCCTACCACATTCCAAAAACATGCACGGCAGGCTGATTGAACACTCGAAATTGTCCCTAGGTGTGAGTGTGAGAATGGATGCATGTTCATCTCTGGTTGCCCTGACGGGCAACCGGTTCCGGGTGTCCTCCGCCTACTGCCCCAAGACAGCTGGGATAGGCTCCGCGACCCTTGTGAGGATAAGCGGGTCGAAAAATGGATGGATGGATGGACTTTGTTGTCCAGTTGTGTTAAGTCAGCTAAACAGTCATCCCTGAATCAGTATTTTTAAAAGTTCATAAATTTTGTATGATACCTCGGAGTTGCAACCACTTTTAAGTGTTGCCTGCCTATCCATTATATATGGTATGGATGGATATAAAAATACACTACACAACGTCACTAAATATTATGACATTGAATCCATGTCACCCATTTCAACTGGTCATATTAAGCCCACTGAATTTTTCCAACATGGTCTCAAAATGGGTGTTAAAAATTCTCGTTTGTGGCTTTCTCAAACCAGTGTCATATTTAAAATAAACACATTTTCTTTTCCAGCTTCTGAAGCCTATCCCTCAGAGGGAGCGCGCTCAATGGGAAGTCGGCGTAGGCCACGCAGAGGATGCCTTCCTGATGACGCGTCAGGAGCGCATTGACAATTACACTTTCATTTACGTCGACCCGGTCCCTAATGAGACCCCAATCGCCAAGAAACCCGTCGGCCGGCCTGAGAAGCGGAACCGGCGCTCCAGCGGTTCAACCACCAAGAAAGACGACGGAGGAGTGAAGTCACCCGAGAGAGAGCAGCCGCCAAGGAGACAGCTGCCGCGTCGGCAGTGTAGTATTTCAAACCCAGACGACAATAATGGCCCGAATGAGAAGAAGAACTTGAGGGGTGACCAGAGTAAGCCTGACTCCCCTCAACGGGACAATGGTTCCGATGCGGGAGCCAAGCAGGATTCCCCCCCACCAGTCAGGGCATGGAAAACTGCAGCAGCGAGAAAGCTGCTGCCTCTCTCCATTACCATGAAGAGGTTGAATGTGGAGATCACAAAGTGTGATTGGCCTCTGCTGCAGAAAAAAATGGCTCCATCACCTAAAAAAGAAGTCGAGAAGGATGAGGAGGAAGAAGAGGAGGTGGAGGAGGAGAGAGTGGAGGGAGAAGGCAGGCAGCCTGATCTGGGCTACTGTTCACCTGAGGTAGGTGAAGCAAAGTATATATTTCCCTCCCCTATCTTTTTCAATTTTCAAACACACACACACAAAAAAAGAAAAAGCTGGATGGAGCCACTAGGGCGGCGCTATTGAGCCGCATGCTGCTCTGGAGCCCGGGGTTGCCGACCCCCGGCCTATACTGTAGTTTTATAAGGTAGAGTCTGTCATTACAACATGTTTTTTTTAAAAAGTATAAATATCTAGAATGCTATTTTTCTCAGACTAATAGCGTTTTCCACTTATGCACCACTCTATAAAGTAATTGAGCACAGCAATACTTGGCTGGAACAAAGACTGACTGAAGCTCGCCGTAGTTGGAGACCTTCTCTACCTCGTCATCTTGCTCTCAATCACGGTGCATCTCTTCCAGTAGACCTCAGGGCTGCCCAACATGGTACAACTTTGAAGGCGCGCAGCTCTAAATTTGGAATTGCCTATTTCAAAAAAACTCCCAATTAAAACAATCTTTTAAAAAGCCGCGAATTTGGTGGAGGAAAGCTTTTTTTTTGCCGGGAATTAACACAGTTTGTTGCTGTCAGCAGGAAAACCGAGCCAAACCTGAGCCCAGTCCCGAGGAGGACGAAGATATGGACGATATGGAGGAAGAAGGGGAGGAAAGGAGAGAATCTCCCGCCAGTCGGAGAAGCGAAGAAGGCGGAACGCAGCCCACCTCCTCTCCTGGCTCTCATCACAGCAGTCCACATGGTTTGTAGAACACCGGAAAGATTTCGGCGTGAGTTGGGGCGGCACAAAGGAGCCAGGAAGCTCAATGTTTTCATGGTTCTTCAGGTTCTCAAGAGAGGAAGCTGCAGCGGCGGTCCGTCAGAAGCAGATCGGAGTCCGAGAGAGGCAATGACCCCGTCCCGAAGAAGAAAACCAAAAAGGAACAGGTATCAAGACAATAGATTATATTGAATAGGTTTTGATTCATCATTTACATGACTGCAAACATTTATAAAAAGAACCTTAGCGTATAGCTTCAAGTATAGTCTTCTATGGAAACAGCGAGCTGAGTCTTTTTTAACACCGTTCTCACGTGCATGTGAAACTTTGTAAAATGCAAACAAAAGCCTAGGACGCCGACTTTGTCAATACGCGATGGTTTATAAATAGACCAGTCTTTTCATCTGTCAGCTTCTGTTTGACTGTTCCAGTAGGCAGAGTGTAATGAATATTCAGTATGCAGTGGTACAATAATAATGCTGTACTAACTTGCAACAACGATGACCTAAATGTTTTTCTATCACAATTGAGAGAATTAGACTTCAATCCCACGTAATTTATGAGACGCAGTTCTAGAATTCAAGTACTCGGCAACTACTGACTACAGATTATTAACAATGCTGTTATGGTTTGTGATGAAAATGTGTTATATGTGAATGAGATGTTGTTCAGGAACACCAAACGTAAACCTTTTTTGAACACGGTACAGTTTTACCTCACCTGTCACTCAACTGTAGCCTGTAACAAAAGCATTTAAGATAAGATAAGATAAGATATCCTTTATTCGTCCCACACTGGGGAAATTTACAGCCTCCAGCAGCAAGAATGTATGTAGAAAGAAGAAAGAAGAAAGAGAAAAAAAAGTTCAATTACCAAATAAAATTGTGAACAGAGTGACCAAAGTGTAACTTTATTACCCAGTCGGCTGGGCTTCCTCCAACATGGCTTCGTCACGGGAGCACGGCTATTGTGGTCAAAGGCAAACGTGTCAAGCTCGGAAAACTCGTAAGAGTTTCTAGATTTCTGTTCCGCGCTCCTTGGCTCCGGGTCACCTTGTGTTGTCATTTGTGTTTACTTGAAAGCACCTCCACAAGGAATGACATTTTACTCCACCCACCCAAAAGGCTGGTGACATGGTATCAATGTCGTAGTATCTGAGCAGATTTATAACACTCACCAACAAAATAAAATGAAAAAAAAAATCAAGTGCCAATGTTTCAAGGTAATTTTGGACTGAAAGCTGAGTCTGAAAATGACATCCATTCATTTGAATAGGCTCTAGTTTTTGAGATATTGATTTTTTTACAATTCATTGAATAACAGTTAACATGCTCATCTCAAAACGTCAGACCCTCTAAATTTAATGTCACAATATCATTTCAGGCAGAGATGGCGCCCGAGGCAACACCGAGGGCAGGTTCCCAGAAAGGTTAGTGATCACCCATCCTTCCACTTTGCCTCCGTTTCACACACGGTCTTTCTTTGACTGATTTCTCTTCTTGCTATTGTTCAGGAGCCAGTGAGATATCTGATGCCTGCAAACCGCTGAAGAAGCGGAGTCGAGCCTCCACAGACGTGGAGATGGCCTCCTCTCAGTATAGAGACACGTCGGATTCAGATTCCAGAGGCCTCAACGATCCTCAGGTGGGCTTGGAGAAAATTGGCAGGCTCACACCCAAGAGTTGACATAGCTCTTGTTTTATGAATGAAGTACAGTGATGCTTTGACATACGCGTGCCAAAAAATAATATGGTAATACTCACAGACATATGTTCTTTATCGTGTATGAAACCTACTACCCGGTAATTGTACAGCATCTTACTTGAGTCAGTCCTAATTGTGTCTGCGCTACTGTCGTTTTTATACTGCCCCCAGTGGCCAACATAAATAATGCACAAACTGTTTATAAGCGTAATTCTGTTCAATTATGTTGTAAATGTAATTGTACTTTTTTCTTTTTAAAAAAAGTTTTGGGCGGAGGGAGGCTCATTTTTACAAATTTTACTGTAAAATGGTCTGAAGTGCAGAGCAGGAGTTCATCCCCCCAAAAAATCGAGAAAAAAAAACCTGGGAAAAAAAATCAACAAATTTAGTGGTCACATATGTGCGAAAAGATGAAAAATGGACTTGGCTGTCTCAAATTTTCGGATCACCATTTAGGGGGCTGTCTGGAGCCCAGCAATATTGATCATATTCATCTTGTCTGTGTCGTATTTGCCAGATTGCCCATATGCTGTTTTTACAAACGCATAACGTTAAAACTTTATCCATCTCAAAGGGCTTATTTGGGAAGAGTCTTGATAGTCCAGCTGCTGCAGATGCAGATGCCTCAGACACTCAGTCTGTGGACTCTGGATTGTCTCGTCAGGACGGTAGCACCGGGAAGAGGGACACTGTCTGCCAGGTGAATACTAATCCACATTTGCTATTTTACCCTCTTACAAAAAATTCTCTACTGACCTGTGTGATATTGTTACACGTAGATTTGCGAGGTCTACGGTGAGAATTTGGTGGTGTGTGAAGGTGACTGCAACAGGCAGTTCCACCTCGAGTGTCTCGGTCTAACGTCCCTACCTGAAGGAAGGTTCACGTGCCTGGAATGTAGAAACGGTAAGTGTTTCGTTGACCTTTGACTGACCACTCCGTCCTTGCGTTATGTATTCTCAGTCTCTCTGTTATCCTTTTCTAGGGAATCACCAATGTTTCAGCTGTAAGAAAGCAAGCCAGGAGGTGACACGTTGTTCCGTGACGGGCTGCGGATGTTACTACCATGAGGATTGTGTACGTAAACTACCAGGTACTACCAACAACACTGGCGGAGCCTTCATCTGCCCTCAGCACAGCTGCGCCACCTGCTGTCTGGAGCGAGACCTGCAGCGAGCCAGCAAAGGTGAAACCACTTGTAACTTTTCTCTGCTTATGCGAGTGCTTAAAATATGAGAGATTACATGTCTTAATATACTTATTTATCATTCTTAAGAAGGATCCTAAAGTCAATCTACTGTCAAAAGTGCAAACAAGGAATTCTAATGCTCATCGATAAATATGATGAAATATATATGTCCCTGTTTTTTAAAAATACTAAATATTGAATCTTTTCTAGTTTTAAAGTCCTCTCATAAGGAATTGCTTGAGCAGGATATAAAGTGCAGAAAATGTTAAATATTCAGTTAGATTTTATCCATCTATTTTTCGATCCGCTTATCCTCACAAGGGTTGCGGGGGGTGCTGGAGCCTATCCCAGTTGTCTTTGGGTAGTAGGCGGGGGACACCCTGAACCCGTTGCTAGCCAATCGTAGGGCACACATAGACGAACAAGCTTACGCACTCACACTCACACCTAGGAACAATTTCGAGTGTTCAATCAGCCTGCCACGCATGTTTTTGGAATGTGGGAGGAAACCGGAGTACCCGGAGAAAACCCACACAGGCCCGTGGAGAACATGCAAACTCAGGAAGGCCGCAGCTGGAATTGAACCCGGAATCTCTGCACTGTGAGGTTGACGCGCTAACCACTGGATCACCGGGCTGCCCTGTTAGATTTTATACTTGGAAAAAAAAAAAACTTGTCACCAAAAGTAATGACACACAAGTGATATTTTCTTAAGTACCGGTACCCTAAATATGAAATAGTGTAATCATTAAAACTTCTTGTATAATATCAGTACTTTATTGTCCTCTGTCTAGGTCGCCTGATGCGTTGTATCCGCTGCCCAGTGGCATATCACACAGGCGACAGCTGTGTGGCGGCGGGCAGCGCCATCCTCACTCACCATATCATGATCTGCAGTAGCCACGGCAGCACCAAGAAGAACGGCCTCCTCACTTCCCCCGTCAACGTGGGCTGGTGCTTCCTGTGTGCCAGAGGTAAGCCCCGCCTCGCTGTTTTTTGCAATTAGCACACACACTAACTCTCACAAACAAACACTCCTGCGGCCTCGCTGAACAGGAAGTTTTTGTTTGGCTGATTTTAAAATAATCAGCCTTACCGTTTCCACTTTGGAATGTTAAAAAAAAAACCTTTGTTGCCCTCCATGATTGTGGCGGGGGGGGGGGGGGTGTTTGGGGAAGCCTTTTTCCTTTTGTGAACCTCACAAACTTCAGCCATGTTTCCACCAAGTGGTACAGCTCAGTTGTGCTCTCGAAGAGTAAATGATGATCTGGCATGTGTTTTTAACCATGTAGTATATCGCTGGAGTAATAACACAATACAGCACATAAGCTGCAGTGTAGCTTCAATCACTTTCACATATGTTGCAGAGACATTTTGAAGCCATTTCAAACTTTGGACAATGAGAAAGAAGTGATCCATACGGTGTGTTGACCTGAACTCTACTACGTGGTGGAACCGGCTTTTGTGATATTTTGCATTGCGTGTGTTACTCCTTGGCACCGTATTACATTATTGGCGGTGCTGCTAAATGTATTTTGTTTTCGATTACAAAGAGCCAAGCTTGTTACTTTGCACAACACCCAAAAGAACCTCATATGTCCCGGATGTTGATGTTGAAAAAATGTTGATGGCCCTTTTCCTTTTTTAAACGAGTCCCAGCGTCCTGTCCGGCCACTTTGTGTTGGGCCAAACTGTTTTACATGTTTCTTACTTGTGTTGTGAGTGTGTGTGAGAGAGACAGTGTTTGTTCTTTCTCTTTTTTGGGTAATTTAGAAAAACAAAACTTTTTTTTTTTTTTAGTTTGACTGCGGCTCACCCCCGTCTCTTCCTGTGTGTCTTGTGTAGGGCTGTTAGTGCAAGACCTTACTGACACCATATTAAGTTCATATGCCTATAAGTCCCACTACCTTCTGACTGAGTCAAATCGTGCTGAGTTGAAATTACCTATGATTCCCTCTCCTTCGTCAGCTACCAAAAAGAATGTTGGGAAAGGTAACTGAACAGTTTTTCTCTCTCTCCTTTGTCCCCGCTGGTTTGTGTTTGTATTGTGCCTGCTCCCATTCTGATGAGTTTCTCCCTTTTTTTTTTTGAATGCACTTTCATTTCAAAGCCTTCAGGTGCCGCCTTAATTGACTGGTTCAACCTGCAGTTAATTGCCATGCAGAATTTGTGCAATGACGAAATAACCTCAGCCTGAATCCCTTTTAATTAACAGATGACTCTGGGTCGCATGCAAAACAAATGTAATTCTGTTGTTGAATTCAGTTTGAAAGCTGCCTGTTGGATTCACCAGAGGGGAAAAAAAAATAATTTTTGTCTTTCATCAAGATTAATCAAATGTTACCGTATTCCCTGAAATCGTGATTCACACTCTAAAATACGCAGTGCCTCTATGGCTGCACTGATACCACTTTTTCCAGACCGGGTACGAGTACAAGTACAGTACTTACATTTGAGTATTTGCCGATACAGAGAACTCGTACTCGATACTGCCATTACAATGTGAGGAAAAAGTGTTACGGTACGTCTTTCAATTGCCTTCGGACACAAACATTTCCTGTATTATAACTGGCTTTTCACAGCACAGAAAGTATACATGACCGAGTATTGTTATTTCATCTTTCTTCATCTGTTTCTGCGCCATTTGTGTTTGAATATTCGTTATTTAAAGGTTAATATGGTGCTGCTATTCGTTAACCCTTCTATAGTATCTCACATTGTGTTAGCATCAAGCTAGCAGATGTTCGCAAGACGATTCTGACTATAAATTAAATATGCAACATGTACCGTAATTGTCTTTATTTTGTCTTAGTAAATGACAAAGACAAAAAAAATATTTAGCCTTGGTTTTACTGTAAAGCTCAACCAGGAGTATCATTTTTTTATTGAAGCAAGCACATGTTGCCCTTGGCTATTATTGGAGGAAATACAATGCACAATTTTCTCAAAATCTGCTCAAACAAAGAAACCAAGAGTGAGAAAAGTACTCACTGTTGACTGAGGCATTTATTGATTCATTTTTATTCCGACGAATACATTCTTATTTCTTGGTGAATGCAACAGGCTGTCCTCAAGTGCACCGTCAATTGAACTCTTCCTTTTGCATGTGTCCCATTGTGCGACTAGCGACTGGTCAGTTGAAGAACATTGACAGCAGTATAGCGCCATGATGCTGGATGCTCTGCGTTGGGTCATGCTATGTCTGTGGTTTGTGGAGGTGCACTGCTTCTCTGCTTGAGCACTGTTGGCTTATTTTATTGATGCAAAAGGCCGTGTCCAGCTTCCCTCTGCTTCAACCCTGACCCCAAGTTTTATTTTTTTGGACTGAAATTGTCAGATGAATTGACATTTTGGGTACAACTCCTATTTCTACACCTTTGACCTGCCTTGGATGGAATTGAATCACAATCAGGAAATGAGTACAGCACAAGTTTAGGGTAAAAAATTGTGACATTTAAATTAGGCGTGATTGACGCAAAATTGGTTCTGAAAATTCCATACAAGCCGGTCTATGTAAGGTGCTGTATGTGTGACGGGGAGCAGTTTGCTTTATTGGCAGGACTGCATGCCTGCTTTTTTTATTTTAATGATTTTTATTTCCAACCCCTGATCACTGGCTGATTGGAGTCCGGTGTTGCCGCTGCATGTGTATCCAATTGACCAGCCCTTGGTACAGTGCTCTGAATCTGATTGCCAGACATGCGATAACTGATGTATTTAAAGCGGTCATGACGTTGACGAACTCAAGCAGGAGTGGCTTTACTATTTTCAGCCTCCTTCGTGGCACATGGTTGTCACGAAGAAGTTCTAACAGGAGCCTTGACTAGTTCAAAATATGGATCAAATGGAACAAAAGTAGAGTTTGATTTGTGTGTACAGTGGAACCTCCAACATTGAACACCAGCTAATAATTGATGTTGACGTTGTTGTAATTCCCCCATAGGGTAGGAGATGTAATAAAAAGAAATAAAACTAAAAGAAAGTAAACTACTTATGCTTTGAAATGCCCGATAGATTCTTAATGCACAGTAGAAATGTGCCACTTGGTGGAAAGCTTCTCTGGACTTTTTTTTAATGTCAGCCATTAGCTGCATGCTATTTGTTAGCATCAGCTTGGTAAGAAAAAACATTTGCGCATTTAATTGATAGTTGTCACCTTTTAAAAAAAATGTCCAAAGTCATTGGTTCTATGTTTCCTTACACCAAGTACCACCTATAATAATACTTAAAAAGTACCTCACCAAGTACCATCATCCTGACCAACAGTACATACAGTAGTGTAGTAGGTCCAAGTGTTCATCCAAAACGGACCAGAGGTTTTATATTCTAAAACGTTCTTGTATGCCAGTGTATCATTTTGTTCTGTTTTGAACACTTTGCTTAAATCTAGGAGAATAAAAACTTGACTTGAATAATGATTTAATTAGAACATTAAAAGTGAAATAATTGCACCTCAGTAAAAAATGAAAACAAAACTTTCTGAACATAAACATGCAAATGTACTGTACTAAAAAGTTGAATAAAACTGTAAGGAACATTCATAGTTTCCATGAGAGAGAGGCACACAATTGGCACTCGTACCTCAGTTAAACAGATTCTACCCCAAAATGAAATTGTTCATAAATATAATATATGCAGCATCGGGTAATTTTTTTGTGTTTTCTGAAAAGCTACAAAACTGCCAAATTTATTTAGGCCTTTATTTTTAGTGGGGCGGCAACATTTTACTGAGCACTCAGGCCTGTTACAAGCACCATTTTTGGTTTTGTGGTTATCACATACTTTTGCTCTGTGCCATTCCTAGTATACTTTTGTGGTGACGTCAGGAAAAAAAAGCAATCATTTAGTGTTTTGCCAAGTTTAGTTTGACTTTTCAGACATATTTTTTTCCATTCGATCACTTTGTGCATGTTCAACTTTGGAGGTTCCACTGTACCTGCTAACCTGATGCTTCGGTCATCTTTTTGATGACTTTTGACATGTTCTTAGGCTTGTCTGCAAATGAGATTCAGAGTTTGTCCAGCTTTGAAATTCTTTAACGCTAATTACAGTATGCCCTCCCCCTCTCTTTGCTTACTCATTTCCCCACATCAAACACATGCACACCCACGCACGCACATACATTCATACCCGTGTCCATCCATACATGCAAATGTAGGAGGCAAGTTGCTGTGCTGCGACTCCTGCCCGGCTTCCTTCCACCCGGAGTGTTTGGAGATGGAGATGCCTGAGGGGCCTTGGTCCTGCAGCGATTGTAGGGCCGGCAAGAAACCTCACTACAAACAAATTGTCTGGGTCAAACTGGGAAACTACAGGTATGTACAAGTTAAGGACACGCTTAATGACTAAAGGCCCTTGAGCTAAACATTTTTCCCACCCATGTCATGACAAAATTGGGGTGGATAAATAAACCATTTTAATTCGACAACACATCAATAAAATGCGAAGAAAAACTCATGAGCTTTATGCGAATATGGAGTTTTACTTCATCTCCTACTGAAAGCTAAGAGCTGTGCATCTATTTCGCTGCATGTTCTCTCTCTTGACACAATATCGCTCTTCTCTTGCAGGTGGTGGCCAGCTGAGATCTGCAACCCTCGCTTGGTGCCGTCGAACATCCAGAGCCTTCGTCACGATATTGGTGACTTCCCCGTCTTTTTCTTCGGTTCCCATGACTACTACTGGATCAATCAGGGCCGTGTCTTCCCTTACGTCGAGAACGACAAAAACTTTGTGACTGGTCAGATCAACATCAACAAGACTTTTAAGAAAGGTAAATTAATCAACCGCGGGCCCCAGAACACCTTACCACAAAAAAAAAAAAAAGACAGACCACAAAATAGGTATCTGCAATTTTGTTGGGGTGTTTCAGCTCTGGAAGAAGCAGCCCGGAGATTTCAGGAGCTCAAGGCCCAGAGGGAGAGCAGGGAGGCTTTAGAGCAGGAGCGCAACTCTCGCAAACCACCTCCCTACAAATTCATCAAGGTATATATCATGGCAGTTCAAAAATTATAATAACATGCCATCGTTTCTCAGTGATGTCTATTCAGCTCAGTTTCTATCAAGCACGACAGTTTTAAAATTTAAAACTGTTTCGTGGCATGCCATGGATGTCAGCCCCCTGATATTTCTGTGTTCATGCAAACTCTCAATTAATTTGTGCGGCACTTCTTACAAAAAAAATAAAAATCTCTTCATGCTTGCATGTTTAATTTCGGTGTTTAATTTATTCTCACCAGGTCACCTGTGACTAGTGCTGCAGCTATTGAATATTTTTAGGCTTATCCTTCTGATTATCCCAGCAACTAATCAAATAAAAATGGATTTTGCTTTATGTGCATGTGAGGTGCAAGTATTATTGTAGTATTATTATAGTATTATATTACTATTATTATTAGTATCATTATTATTAGAAATAATGGTTACGATTGCATGACTGTCCTTGTCTAAAGTAATGTTTTGTGTTATTTTACCATATTTTGTGATTTTATGTTAACTTTTCTGTAAAGTGCTTTGTTTCAGTGCCAGTTGTTGTGAAAGCGCGAAATAAATAAAGATGTATGATGATGATGATGATAATTGTTATTTATAGTTATTACTGTATTATTAAGCCTGCAGGAGCATTAGTCTGTTTAGAAAAATGATCCAAGCCACCGGTTTTGCTTGCACTTTTTTTGTCATAAAATGATTCAACTTATGTGATTAATTGTTGCAGGCATACCTGCAACCCTAATAAAGTGCAGTGAAAAAAATGGCTGAATGGGTAGTCTGGTAAAATTGCTTTTTGCACTGCCTGGTGAAAACGAAGCATTTTTTTTCTTGCGCTTTATTGAGTCACTGCTGTTGTAGTATTTTCTCAAGTAGCGTTTTTTGATTTCTTGTTTTAGTCCAACAAACCTGTGGGGAAAGTGCACATGCACGTAGCTGACTTATCCGAAATTCCACGCTGCAACTGCCGGCCTGCAGACGAGCACCCGTGCAGCCTCGACTCTCAGTGTCTCAACCGCATGCTGCAGTACGAGTGCCACCCTCAGGTTTGTTGCAATACTTTTCTTTTGAGACAGTGTCAAGTGCCGCCTTGTCATCCTCTTCCCGTCCCGGCACAGGTATGTCCTGCAGGAGAGAATTGTGAGAACCAGTGTTTCTCTAAGCGCCTCTATGCGGAGACGGAGGTGATCAAGACAGAGGATCGTGGATGGGGCCTCAGAACCAACCAGGCTCTGAGGAAGGTATGTGTCAAGTGTCCCGACAATCCTTTTATAGGACTTCAGTTTACACAGTTTTTTTTTCTATAAGGTAGGTGTAAATGTCCGGCCGTTGCACGGAGGACAGTCGCGTTAAATCGTCCAACCAGTGTGGGAGAGGGGGCGGGGGGGTTACAAAATATCCTATCAATCAGAGTCAACTCCTTAAAGCAGGGGTGTCAAACTCATTTTAGTCGAGGGCCAGTTTGGAGTTACGTCTTCCCTTGGAGGGCCGTTATGACAGTGAAACCACAAAATAATTACTTTGTACACAACAAATGAAGAGATTACTTGTTTTGAAATCAAGTCAATGATAATAGTTTGTTCAATTATTGTTCAAGTGAGTATAAACTCGTTCACAAAAGTATTCCCAAATCTCAATGTGATTTATTACACGTCAATTTGTCATTTCAGTCCAGGGGTTCGCAAAGTTGACACACATGATTTGCTTTTGTGGGCAACATAAAATGACCTGGCGGGCCAGATCTGGCCCCCGGGCCTTGCGTTTGACACCTGCGCTTTAAAGTAACATTTACGGTTGTGGAGGACTAGTTTAATTTCATATTTATTCTAATAACCGTTTTTCGCATCCATTTCAACATCCTGTTCAAATGTGCTAAGCGTCGTTTTCAAGTGAGCGCGCTAGATGCTAACCCGGGCCCAATAAATGATGACACGTTGTTTTCCAAACTGTGAAGGGGTCTATAGAGAGGCACATTACTCAACTAAAAATAAAATGTTTTCTACAGGGTGACTTTGTGACCGAGTATGTCGGAGAAGTCATCGACTCGGACGAGTGTCAGCAGCGAATTAAACGCGCCCACGAAAACCACGTCACCAACTTCTACATGCTAACCCTTACTAAGGTAAAGGTGTTGTGAAAACAACAAAAGTTCCTTTCAACCTACGTTGTCTTAATGTGCATCTTCGCACACTTTAGGATCGTGTGATCGACGCCGGTCCAAAAGGAAATTCTTCCCGGTTCATTAACCACAGCTGCAGCCCCAACTGTGAAACCCAAAAGTGGACGGTCAATGGCGATGTCCGCATTGGACTCTTTGCTCTCTGCGATATAGAGGCTGGTGAGTTAACTTCCATTACCTTCAAGGAAAGCCATTCTGGAAAATATGTAAGTAGGACACATTATTGTTTGATGGTTAGGATGGGAGGGTTCCGGGGGCGGAGTCCAAATTTTAGTACCTGACTTCAGATCGGTTCGGTATCCAGGTCAGAGGAGTTTAATGAAATGCTCCTCCCGTCTGCTGTCTGTGTTCAGGCACCGAGATGACATTCAATTATAACCTGCACTGCGTGGGCAACAGGAGAACATCTTGCCACTGTGGATCAGACAACTGCTCAGGTTTCCTCGGGGTGCAGCCGACTGTAAGCGCGCATTCCAGTCTCTATTAGAGCACAAAATCGCTTTCGGTATCATTTCATTGTCGAGTGACTTTGCCCTCCCAGAGTGCTGTGGTGCAGGAGAAAGAGGAGAAGGCCAGGAATGCCAAGCTGAGGCAGAAAAAGCGGAAACTGCGGCTGGAGGGCAAACACACGCACGAGTACTTCTGCTTTTGCTGCGGAGAGGGAGGAGAGCTGGTGATGTGTGACAGGAAGGAGTGTCCCAAGGCGTACCACCTCCTGTGTCTCAACCTCACCAAGCCGCCATATGGTGATGATGAAATCTTTCAATTGAACAGTTTTTCCAATTAAGCTAAAGCGCGTTGCCTGAGATCTTCCAATAAGGTGCAGAATCTTGACATTTGTTCATTTCGTGTCCACTCTCATCGACCAAAGTATGAAGATGTCCAACATACCCTAAAGTACTGTCATGGAGATGCGAGGTCACTAACGTTCCACCCGAGAGATTTCTTGGCGACCATTATCTGTTCTAGTTTACTCCACTGAGGTTTGGTGTCAGAGAACACCGCTTTTAAATTCAATCAAAGCAGACGTTAACACACCATGTTTCGTGAGTCATACTGTCATTTACATGAGAAAAATCGCATGACACATCATCCAACAAAAATCCATCCATCCATTTTCCGGTCCACTTTATCCTCGCAAGGGTCGCGGGGGGTGCTGGAGCCTCTCCCAGCTGTCTTCGGGCAGTAGGCGGGAAACACCCTTAACCGGTTGCCAGCCAATCGCAGGGCACACACAGACGAACAAAAATCCACGCTCACACTCACACCGAGGGACAATTTGAAGTGTTCCATTAACCTGCCATGCATGTTTTGGGAATGTGGGAGGAAACTGTAGTACCCGGAGGAAACTCACATGTGCACAGGGAGAACATGCAAACTCCACACGGGAAGGCTGGAGCCGGAATCAAACCCTGCAACTCTGCACTGTGAGGCGCCACCCTCCATCAAAAATGTCACAAAAAATCTGTACAACG
Source organism: Hippocampus zosterae (assembly GCF_025434085.1). Lineage (NCBI taxonomy): Eukaryota > Metazoa > Chordata > Actinopteri > Syngnathiformes > Syngnathidae > Hippocampus > Hippocampus zosterae. The sequence continues at coordinate 9,154,043 of NC_067456.1, read as the reverse complement.
GACTAATGATCTTCTCTCAATTTACTCACAAATTGACTTTCTCTATGTGAAATCTGGCCCTGCTTAGCTGAGGCTCCGGACGCCGTATGTTATAGATAAAGCGCGACATGCTATATGTGTACACCATTTGCCATTTTGTTGAAATGTTATCATTTTTCGTGAAAAGTACGATAAGTAAGACGAATTTGAATTGATTCAGAACTAATTCGTCAATGTCAACACGGGCGGCAAACGCAGATTTTTTTTTTCACGATGGTCCGTTTCAGTCACGTGTTGTGGTGCATCACATTCATCCTGACAGTTTTTGCAGTTGAGACTTTTTTGTTGAGGTGATGCATCTTAACTGTTTTCTTGCCCACAGGTCGTTGGGAATGTCCCTGGCACGACTGCAGTATCTGTGGCACGCCGGCCTCATCTCTCTGTGACTTCTGCCCTCGCTCCTTCTGCCCGGACCATGAGGCGGGGGCGCTTACCGCCTCTTCGCTGGAGAGCCGCCCCTGTTGTTCCAGCCACAACCCCCTCAGTCCCCTGGCGTCCAGCCCCAGCTCCGCTCAGCCGCCGCTGCCGCTGTCTTCTTCTTCTCTGAGCCCCGTCACTGTCAAAGAGGAACCGCAGGGAGATGATGTGGCACCTTCGTTACCTCGTTCCCTGTAATATGCACTCCGGGCGCGCCACCCACCTGTGCTCAATAAAGGGAATATAACATTTTTTGGATTTTTTTTTAAATTTTATTATTTTATTTTTTTGTCGGACCTTTGGGGCCGAGACATTGTTGAAGAACTCCTTAAGTGGCGACCGCAGTGAGATCGGAGCAGCGTGGGACGAGGACGTGCGCCATTCTCCGCTCCTCTGGCTGTAAAACATCACTAACACACGACAACGCCAAGATCCCGGACCAACACCTCGTTTTGTTCTCCCGTCGGATAATCCCCAAGTGTTGTCAGTAGCCGTCCCTTTGAAGTAAATGAGGTGGCGGGAGGTGACGCCATGCCGCTCCTCCTCTTGTTTACCTGCTGTACACCGCGGCTGGCGTCTTACACACTCCCACTGCCCCCCCGCCCCCCCCACCGTGACCCGTCATCGTATCGCGTTCCTCCCCTTCCTCGTTGACAAACCGGAGGGGCAACACTTTTTGTGCAATTTTTTTTATTAGGACCACACTACATTCCAACATTCATTTAACCATGTTTTTTGATATACTTATGGCTATAGATGAATATAATTATATACGTATCTATGTTTGTTAATGTTTACAGGCAGATTTTTTTTTTATTATTTTCACTTCATCTCGGTGAGTGGTGTATTTCTTTGTTTCGATGTTGCGCAAACCTCCTTGTGAAAATCGTCCTATTAAGGTGAAATACTGTATAATGATATATAAGCGTACTGGTATAACATTACACAAGTACTTGTGACTTTTTGTTGGCTCATTTATGTGTACATAATTGGATCATGATATTGTAAAGTACTTAGCAACAGGGAGGCATGGAGCCCAGCCTCTACACTTGATTTTTCACACAAAAGATTTTTTTTTTAATATAAAAATAAGTTCCACATTTTCTCTGAGCGGTTGTCATGCTCAAGGGAGAGAGGGGAGGGGGGGCAGCCAGTAAGCACTGCTATCTGAGTATCGTTAATCAGCCTTAAGGAATAACTTCAGTTCCGTTGCGGCTGTCGGAACTACTGCCCTGATGCATTTCAATGATGTTTGTGTACTGTGACCTTTTTTTTTTTTTTGATGTTGTTTGCCAAAACTTCTCTGAAAAGCACTTTCACACGCCTTTGTCATTACACTATTTAGTTAGGTCACACATATACAGAAATGTGTATTAAAGGAACGTTAAGTGTTTTGAAAATGGATACCTCTTCTTCTGGTACTAACATAAGAATTTAAAATGTGTTGTGACCAAAAAAAAAAAAAAAACATTTGGGGGGTAGAAGGAAAAATTTGAACAACTGCCAACCTGGTGTTGAAGAAATGGTGAATTACCGGTAGTTTCATGACACACAGTCCAGTAGAGTGTACAAAATACAACCTGTACAGTGTTTTTAAATTGCTCATCTGTCAAAATCTTTTGTATTTATTGCACCACATTTTATACTAATTGCTTTGTCAAACACCGGTGCAGTATCCCCTGTTCCCACCGTGTGACATTTAAAAAGGAAAAAAAAAATCTGATGGGGTTCACGTATTATACCTGTAATTAGTGCATTGTTTTTGTTTTTGTTTCCTACATAGGTGTAATGATTCCACATTAGCCGCTGTTAATGTGTGGTGACTTGTCACTGTCACTGTATTTGCTGTCGGTTGTCGGTTGCTGGCAGTTCAGTATTGGAATGTTTATCGTCACGCCTCAGCCTTGATCATGCTCCCCGGGTTTTAGGGTATTTTGTTTGTTTTAACCTCGCTAGGTGACACTTAAGTTGGTGTCAATGCACAATGACTTATTTAGGAAATTTCACTTATGTAAAAGGGTTTACAAATGGGGTGGGGGGGCATTTAACAACTTAATATTTGGACAAATTATGGCTCTCGGTTAAGATGCACCCTATTGCCATGTTCTTTTTCCGCCTACGTGTGTAACATTGTCTCATTTGTCGGCCATTTCCTTCAGTGATGTAAAGTGCCATGAAAAAGTATTTGCCCTCATGTTAAATTCTGATATATATACAGTATATATATACTGTGGGTATATATATATATTGCATAGTTTAATGTGTTCGATCCTCAAATAAGTGTCATTATCAGACAAAGAGAAACCAAGTGGATGCAAAATACAGTTTTTAGCGGGAAAAAAATTCAAAGCTGTGGAGGTTTCCACCTTGGAACACTGCTATTGATGTTATTTTTGCACTCCTCTTCCTTATTGTTGAGTCATGAGGGGAGGGAGGTTAGCAGTTTTTTTTTTTTAATGTTGTCCTAGGTTCCGTTGCAACCTCCTTGATGAATCGTTGCTGTGCTCTTGGGGTAATTTATGTAGGCTGTTTACTATGGTTTCATGGTTGTACCTTTTGTTAATCGTAGCTCTCACTGTGGTTCACCAAAGTCCGAACGCTTTAGGAATGACTTTGTAACCCTTTCCAGTCTGATCGACGTTTAACTTCATTTCATATCCTTCAGTATTACGTGTACTGTATTTCTTTGGATTGTTGCATTTTGTTGCAGCATTAAAAAAAAAAAAAATGGGCCAACTTAATTTTGTCAGACAGAATGGATGGAAGGGTTCTATTTAGTGAACAGCTCTCCAAAAAATGTGATTAGGCGCAGTTAATTCACGAGTTAACAAGGGGAGCAAGTCCTTTTTCCACGGAGAGTCAGGTAGCTTTGAATAAATTAAATCACCATAGTCAGCTCAGCTTGACTGAGGACACCATTTAAAAATGTCATTTTATTATCGTTTGTGTGATAAGCGGGGGAACTATGAAAAAAAAATAATTTGAGAAGAGAGCAGGTTATTCACAGCACTGTACATGATGCATTTCCCCCCCAGTGCTTTCCTCTCAACTTAGTCATCTGTTATCCAGGCACTTTTCACACTCAAGCATGTCACCACCCCAAACTTGAATGTTATTATTTATTTGTGTGTTATTTTAAGTGTGGACCACAGGCATTTTTTGTTGTTGTTGGTGAATCATAATGGCATGACTGGGCTTTGCCGTTTCAAGGTGACTGTTAAGTTGAACTGCACGTTTGAATCTTAAAATGCCTCATCACAGCACAATTTCTATTTCTTTGTTATACTTTTCTATCATAAAGGCAGCGGCCATTCCCCCCCATTCACTCCCCACATGCGGATTGCATGATGTCGCTCAGCGCCATTTTGCCCTCTCTGCTGATACAGTGGCAGTATTAGAACACTTAATTTGTGTGTTGCATCATTTAGTGTAACTGTACTTCACAAAAATAGTGTTTTGTTTTTTAGTGCCATTATTTTGTGAAAAAGCCCCCCCCGCCCCAGCATGTTTGTTCCTTTGTAAGTGACCCTTGAAGCTTCAGACTTACTTTTCAAAGCATCATGGAATCCTTTTTTAAAAACCTATTCTAACAACTAGAATCAGCCACCCCTCTCGTGCTTTAAAATTTGCATTCATTGCTGGCTGTTGTTGAGTTTTTGATTGACAGGCAGTCACAGAGAAGAATTGGTGTTGTGCTGAATAGAACTCACTGGCAAAGCACTCAAATGTTTTTTTCTAGTAGAATGACGTTGATTTACTAACTGGGGTCATATCTATCTCTCTTGGTGTTGCTTCAATGAAAAACGTGGATGAACACGACCATCATGTTGATTACTTGTTCAACCTGTGTTACTGCATATTGTTGGCGAACCTGTAAATAGCCTTGCATTGTATTTGCATAGAATCATGTTACTGTGGCGTGCTATTTTTATTTTATTGCTTTGCTTGTACAATTCCGCTTCTAAATGTCCGTGACTGTTGGGAAGACACTCTTTTTGTACATGACCGTCTTTTTATTTGAAAATATGACTTCTGTCCTTTTTTCATTCAAAAGTTGAGTTGGAAGAGTTCAGACATGCCTGAAGTTTGACTTTAATAAAGCTGTACTCTGTCTCAGTGAAGCATGAGTTTTGTGTTGTCTTTTAAATGTGCTGTAAAACCAACAAAGCATGGAGACTTATCTAATTGTCTTTTTTTGGAGACGTTTTGAAACATTCACTTATCTTAGCGGGAAGATTCACAATTGTGACCGCACTTGCGTATCACTGTTGAAAAAGCAGGGGTTTTTTTTCATTATATTGACAATATTTAGAACGTTTTTTTTAATTGAAAGCGTTGCTTCATTCAAAATGAAATGCTTCATTTAAATACGGAATTTACATATTTAGTCACTCATTATACACCATTACGTGAGCTGTAATAAATATAATAAAGTAAAACAAATTACATTGATCAACTTAAATTAATTTGCGATATGTTGACTGAATTTATAATTATTATAAGTATGACTACAGTAACATCAAATGTTAGGGAGATCACCCACTGCAAAATTATAAACGTGGTATACCTTAGCATTAATGAAGGACGGGTACTTTGTGACAAACTACACAACTTCAATTACACTTTACGTGACGTGGCGTGTTGAATCCATGTTTCAGAAAAACAAAGTTATTTCAATCCCATTTCCGTCTGTCAAAACAAACCGATTTTGAGGATGCCGTTAAAATGTAGAACTAGATGTTATACGTGGGAATCGACATATGAGATATATAATCATGTGAATATTTACAAAATGACTGACACCATTTATTTGAATCTCAAATATTCTATTATTGTCGAATCCAATTCAGACTTACCTTTACGTTTGAAAAGCGTAGAACGGATGTTTTGTACAATCTTCATGACGCGCACATTGGCTGCATTGGATGGAGTGTCTCTTGAGTCTCAATAAGAGAAGATGCCGCAGCCTCTTTTTACAATAAAACTGACGTTGTCGTGAGGACAGCGAGATAGGAAAGCTTTCTAATTGAAGGTGAGTTGTAAACCGTTGCTATATTCGTGACAGGCCGACAGTCATCTTGCATGATATTTCATCCAGCTAGCTTAGATGCTAACATCTCTTTCATATTCAGAGACAGGCGATGCTAGTTGTTGTCATGTTTTGTTAGGGTGGTTGGTTGCCATATGTTACTTTTTGATATCTTAATAGCGTCGTGGCATGCGGAGGTGTAATTTAAACACGGCTGCAATATGGTGGGTAATAGATAGAATGACAACTATGGACACTTGTTTTTCTAAATGTGTGAAAAGTGATCAATAGTGTTGCGTCTGCTTCTTAGTCGAATTAACTCATTGCGAAGTTTAGATCCTATGTGGATGGCTTTGATCATTGCTATAGGCTATACTGTACGACTAAAATGCAGAGAATCCGATTGGACTGCAGTGCCAACCTGGCAGACTTGGGGCCAAATTCCATTTTGTGTGTCTGTTAGAATTACTGCCCAAAAATACCACAGTAAAAAACATGTCAGACTCTTGAGTGTGCCAAGGGGAAATTATCCAATGTAACTCTGTCAATATATATATTTTTGACAACAAGGGATTGTCGAGTATCAGATGTTACTTATTTGAGGTGTTACCAGACTTACTTCATGGTAAACGTGAAGGCAGCCCCAGATACCTAAGGCAAAATTGATTCGCAATATATAGTTTAACATTGATTTTTCTGTATGTTAACCTGCAGCGTTTAGGGTGACATAAATCGGGGGGTGATGTGCTACTTTGACTGAAGTCCACATCGACAGACAAAATGAAGAGGAGGCTGCTTCGTGGGCTGCTGTCAGAAATCTGCATCCGCTTGGCACTCTTCGTGGTTTTTCTGTATGTCCATTCCATCCTGTGTATCCCTTAGAATTCGTTATTTAAATATCGGGTTAATCTAGGGAAAGTCAACCCTAAAATGTTCATAACAATATGTTCTATGCAACTCTGTCTAAACACGGCGTTCTGATTAATATTGTGTGTTTAGAAAATAATTAACTTATAAATAAATAAACTTTTACTAAATAGTGCCCAAATACGTTGTAAAGTTTATTAATTGTAAAATTGTTAAACTGGTGATTAATTGGAAATATATTATTTTGTCACAAGCATATTTTCAGTTGTTGGTTATAGAAGAAAGGGACCGTTTCTGTTTGAGGCTCCACTAAAGCATAGATTATTGGCGTAAAAGTCACTTTTGTGCATAAAATGTATACAGTATCTTCACAAAAACCTTGTTTTCTGTGGGTTTTTTCTATTTTTTTTTTCTGGTTTCATAAATGTGTGATCTGGGTGAAACCAACCCATTTTCCACTGCTGATTACTAAAAAATGTAAAGCAATGCTTTGTTTTGTTGTTTTACCAGATTTGGGGCAACCTGGATCCTGGTAAAACAACAAGAAAGCATACTCTAGTCTGATAGAAAGCGTATGACACTCACCACTGGAATGTAAATTAGACGTAGGGCATATTCTGTATTGAACCAGTTGTGCTTCATTCCCTCAGCGTGACAGAGCAGCTTCCACCTTTCTACCGTGAGATCCAACCAGAAGAGATATGGTTGTATAAATTCCAACGAGTGGAGCAAGATCATGTCCCGACATCGCTCATGTTTGTAAGTAACGTGAAAGTTGTATATAGTTCCGTTATTAACCCGTTTTTAGTTTATACTGTGCCTCCTCTTTGCCGCACCAGAGCATCGCTGTCTTCACGCCACTAATTGTCATCCTGGTCTTCACCATCCTGATGAAGCCAGACCGAGGCGACGCCAAGGAAGCATCACTGGGTGAGAAACGTGACTGTTGTCAGAATACAGGAACATCTTGACTGATGAGTTGAATTTATTTCGTGACGAGGCTCCTAACTTAATTCAATCCTGGATACAAAATAGGGGTGAACAATTAATCAAATTCAGACATCACAGTGCAGTAGAAATAGTAGAAATGGGTCTTCCAGTTTCTTATTTGCTCATGTATCTGAGCCATGAGACTTGTAAGGCACTGCACTTGTTAAGCTGCTGTGTTTTTTCCATTCCCACTTTCTGTTATCCAGCCGTGACGTTGACCCTGGTGCTGAACGGTGTTTTTACCAACATCATCAAACTTGCCGTCGGCAGGTAAAAACGGTGCAAATGAGCTCACTGTTGGCAAAGTAGAAGTGAAATAACACTTTTTTTCTGCATCAGGCCAAGGCCAGACTTCTTCTATCGCTGTTTCCCAGACGGACAGATGAACCTGGAGCTACGCTGCAACGGTGATCCAGATGTGGTCATGGAGGGAAGAAAGAGTTTTCCCAGCGGCCATTCTTCATGTGAGACATAATAACATGCTGTTTATAGACTCTAGGGCTTAACAATCCAAATTCTAAATCGACTTTGTAATGTCAGGTTACCTTTGAGTCAAGATACCACTGTATTTTTGTGTGTGTGTGTGGGGGGGGGGGGGGCGTTATCCAGGTCAATGTGAAAGAGTGTATTTAATGTTTGTCCTTCACTATTCTCTTTCTAGTTGCTTTTGCAGGGCTGGGCTTCACAGCACTTTACATCGGCGGAAAGCTGCGATGCTTCAGTGCAGTTGGTCAAGGCAGGGCTTGGCGACTCTGTGCATTCCTCACCCCTTTAATTGTAGCGCTGACCATTGCCCTTTCCAGAACCTGCGACTACAAACACCACTGGCAAGGTCAGTCTGAGGCTCCATCTTCCTTACTATGAATGAAATAATATAGGAGTGTTGCGATGACTTAAAAAAAAAAGGCACAGGGTTTATAAATTAATTATGAATAGGTTTATTGTAACTGTTGCTCTATAGATGCTCACTGTTTGCCAAGCAGGACTTGCCTGGGACACCTCCATGGTCATTAGGTTGCAGAATAGCATCTCTCCAGCAACTACTTAACATTACACAACTGAAATCGTGACTCTCCAGTTCCAAAGTGCCATTTGTTACCGATGAGCCTCTGCTGCCCAATGTAATGATGTGTAGCAGTTAATGAAAGCCTCATAAAATCTTGACAAACGGCCAACTTTCCAAAACGGTTCTGTAAGGGAAACGACCAATTTGAGCAATCCCTTCAGAAGCTTGGTGAAAATAATTTCACGTGGTATGTCATTTAGGGGGCTGCATGGTATGGTGGTGATTAGCATGTCTGTCACTCATTCAGAAGATCTGAGTTTGAATTCCCATTGGAGCATCTTTTGTCATTTTTGTCTTTATGTGCCCTCTGACTGACTGACTGGTCCAGCTCCGTTGCGACCATCATGACCCATTGACCTTGTTGTCTTGCTTGTAGATGTGCTCGTGGGCTCTCTGCTAGGCCTGGCCTTCGCCTGGCTGTGCTACAGGCAGCACTACCCCGCGCTTCACGAGGACAACTGCCACCGCCCTCTGAGTCAGGGAGAGCTTGTCCCTGCCGCACAGCAACACAAGCTAGCCAACTCCAACTACATCCTACCCATGTAAAACAGCTGCCCCCACAGTTTATTTTTTGTTGTTGTTGTGGTGCTGTTGTAAAATCATGACTCCCATTATGGAAAGTGTATCTTGGGTAAGGCTGACACGTGAGGTGTTTTCTTTACGAAAAGGGCGCTTTGAATTGGAGAAAATAACAGCATTGTGAAAGCCTATCGAAATTATTTGACTTCGTAACAGAAGACATTTTTCATGCGTTTTCCCACTCATTGGTCATGCTTTCACACAGCAACGTGGCATCCCGCAATCCACATAATTCGATGTGTGACGTCAGTTAAGCCCTTTTCACACTGCACTTAACAGTCGCCGAATCCACTCTCTGTGCGGTGTGCGGTGAGGGGGCGAGCAACACGGAATACAGCGCTGCTGGGTGTTGTGGCAGAAGGACATCTGCTCTGTGCGGAACGTTGGGACACATGAGAGATGATCTGGGGCACAAGTTGAGGTCACTGCTCATTGATCAGTCTGAAATATACCTTGAAGCGGTCTTGGTGGAACTATACCTCACGAACAAGATTAAAGTCTTTAATTCGTGCCGGGCCATTAGGAAAGGATCTACCATTCTTTTGTTGTTGTTGTTGTTTATTCTGTTGCTTGTCTGCTCCTCCTCCTATTACTAAATAAGAGCGAGGCCATGTGGTCAACTTCTTGTCTAAACCAGCGTCAGCATTTCCAAATATGGGCACCTTAGCAACCGGGTTGCAGTCATCTTTCACTGCTGACGTGCAACCCTTTCACACTGAATTGAGTTCATTGTGAAAAGGGCTTTACAACTGCTTTCGATGCAACCGGGCAGGAGAAGTGACTGTCAGGTGTCAAACTTCGAGCACGCCACTTTCCTGCTATGTTCCGGTGCTAATCCTACCTCCAAACCGTTTAAACAGAACAGTGAGATCTAGAAAAGGTGATGCAAAGTCGTGCTATAATTAAGTTGACAAAAAATGGAATAATTTTATGTGAAAATGCCAGGTTCCAAAGAAGGTAAATTACATTTTAATTAGCATATTTAATGTTAAATTATAATCTTGTTACACCTGTGTGACAACACCGTTATTCCTGACATGGTCTGGAGATGAAAATGGCTGTTGTCTGTGGCCCATCCAGCAAAGGTTGAGCCACTCGCCTTCCATTCTTCAAATGGAGTCACACATTTTTTTTGTATAGTTGTCAAAAACTACAAACCCAATTCCAACTACATGGTCCAACTACGATTCTTGTCACTCTGGTGATAAAAAGAAGGGACGTCAATGAAACCTTGCCAGATGATGCTGCTCCTGTTGGTCGGGGTTTTAATCATGTTTATATCGCAGAGTGATGTGGTTTTTTGTTGTTGTTTTTTTGTTTATTTTTTGGGGCTCTATGATAAGTTGGTGGTGTTGACAAAAGTATCAGGCAAACCTCTTTTGTGTTTTTATGTGAAATCAGCCAAAGTCTTGCAGGGTATAAGCACTTTTGCTCGCCGCTCTGAATACAGCTCAACTCCGCTGTTCACAGAGTCTTTCAGACCAAACTTGGCCCGGATTTTGTGCCTTTTTATTTCCAACATTGTCCTGTTTGTGAAATGTATACAGCTTTTCATTCCATTTTTGTTCTCTAACTTCAGTTTTGTCTGGTTTTGACATAATCAAATGTGACATGATAGTTTTCTTACAGGGAAAAAAAAGAAGAAATTTAGATATTTATTTTATTTTATTTTTTATTCAGTACACAATTGGGATATCTTAATGGAAAATTACTTACCATTTATATCTGAATTACATAATTCCACTACAGCAGTTATGAGCAACTGTTCCAAATTTGGGACATGTAGGAGTTGGACTTGAATTTTCAATGTTTGTTTGCCCAAAATGTGATCATGTTAAAACCACGGGTCCTTTGACTAGTTTGTTAACAAAAATAGTAGTCATTGAAAATCCTGCATGTTTCTTCATGTATATTTATAAAAACAACACTTAACTCTTATTTTACGAGGAGGATGTTAAAATGTAAACATTGTTGTTTAGTTACCTGAAAGGTTGTTACCTTCTCTTAAATCAGATTGTTGCTGATCTCTCCTGATACTGTTTTGTCAAGTACAAGTGTTTAGTGTTATTTTTCTTGTCGGGCACATCTTTGTTTTGTTTGGACCATTGAGCAACCAATTAACTCTGATTATGCTGTTATTTCATTTGGTCAAATTAAATATTTCTACAGAAACTGTGCATTCTAGTTTTTCAGATTGTTTGTGTCATGAATAGCTGTGTAGTTATGATACCGGCAAAAGCAAGTTTGAAGGAAGAAATTGTAGTTATTCAACCTTTTAGTGACATTACTGTATATACAGTACTGCACTATGTACTGCTACTGTACATGAGTCTATGTTCATTTCATCCATTTTCACGCCCCTGGGAAGTTGACGTGAGAAAGGAGTAATTCGAGTTACGAGCATGGTCACGCAAGGAATTGAACTCCTAAATCAAGGAACCACTATCGTTCATTGGGCTGCGTCGTACACTCAAAACGTTCCTGTGGGTAAACGGTATACTTTTCTCCGTTTTCTCGTTTTGCGCAGTCCTCTCATCTTTGGGTTTTGGTGAGGGATGCGTCATGCTCCTGACGTACGACTCCTTCCCCTTTCCTGATTGGTTACGCGTGACGCAGGCTTTTGGCGCCATATTTACAAACAGTGTAGCGGCTGTCTGTAGTCTGTCTCTAGACACAAAATCTAAAAATTCTCCCTTCCTGTCGTTTTCGTGACATATGATCCACTTTGGCCCGTCGTTTTCGTGTCGAGGACTCTACGCCAGCGTCGTATATCGCCCTCCAATATGTTTGTCTCGGACATTCGGAAAGAATTTTATGAAGCTGTTGCCGACCAGGTAAGGTTGAGCGAACCATAACATTAGCTCCCTGCTTAGCTAACCATCCACTGCACATTGGTAACATTGTCGAACTCTCCTTCAGAGAGTTGCGCTCCTGGTGGCGCCAGATATCGATGCTCTTTGCGCCTGTAGGATCCTTCAGGTAAGTTAGCGGTCCTGTTAGCAAGCATACTATAGTTCATTGTTATGGAGAGTTTGGTTCCACTTTGGCAGAAATTTAATGACGATCGCGTTCACCTATATCAAAAGCTTTGGTTTAATCCAGAGGCGGGGCAACAACCGGCCATTTAATGTCTCTTAAGACATTTTTACGAATGTTTACACTTAAACTTATATACAGACACACGCGCTCGATTGTTCTGTGACAGTGGTTCTAAGACTGATCAAATGAGACAGTGGAACGAGTAAGATTGTACAAAGCAGTGACAAGCCTACTGGAAATCTAAAATGAAAGCCGCAACTTGGAACCTAGCGAAACGTAGCAAACTGTGATTTTTGTTCTGTGTACAGTACTCCACCAACAATTTTTAACTTGTGGTTTCACTATTATAAACAGCTTGTGGGCAACCACATCTACATGAAAACAAGTTCCAGTTTTCGTTTTGGGAGAGTGCAACCTCAATAATTTTCTCTCTTTTTTAGGAAATAAATGTACACGGTGTAAATTGTGGTATAAAAACACCAACACTGGCATTTCATGTTTTAGCTTCATCTAAACAAGGTCAGGAGAGGTGGTTTACATCCCACCTTTCTGCAGCCTACTTTTGGGTCTTGACCGACCAGTGGAGAATTATCATGTTAAATATTGGTATATATTTTTTTCTTCATCAGGCCTTGTTTCAGTGCGACCAGGTTCAGTATACTCTTATACCAGTGGCGGGGTGGCAGGACCTTGGCACTGCCTTCCTCGAACACAAAGACCAAGTATGAAGCTCCTCAGACAATAAAGGAGTCAATGACTTAAGATAATCTTGTATACAATAATTATCTATTTTTATTGCAGTTTAAATACTTTGTCCTCATCAACTGCGGCGCCAACGTTGACCTTCTTGAGTTGCTGCAGCCGGACGATGACTCCATCTTCTTCATTTGTGACACTCACCGGCCTGTAGATGTGGTTAATGTCTACAATGACACTCAGGTGATGGATAATGGCTTCATCGTGTTGTCCTTTTGATGAATCCCTTGTGTTTGAGAAAGAAGAACAAGTAACATGGAGCCAGGTTGTGTGAATAGGAAGGTTGCTCCAGCTCAGTGATGTTCTTCTCGGCCAGGAAGTGTCCAATGTTCAGGGTATTGTGAGAAGGAACGTTCTCACGATGAACAAGCAATGAATTGTCACAACTCTCGCCTCTTCTCACGCATTGAAGGAAGTGAATGTCTCAAAAGCTCTGTGTGGATGTGCTTGTTCATTGTCTGACAAGGGAAAACTCATAGTTTCAAATATATCTTGTGACACGAGTCCTGGAAATTTTCTGACACACCTTGTACCGGATGTCTGCCCTTTTAGCGCAGTCAGCTGGAATAGGCTCCACCTCACCTAATGTAAAAAAGCACGATAGATAATAGAAGAATGGAATTATCGATTCTTAACATTTGTTTGTTCTTTCTCTGAAGATAAAATTGTTGATAAAACAAGACGATGACTTGGGCGTGCCATCCTATGATGAAATATTTCGAGATGACGATGAGGATGAAGAGGGTGGAGACTCTGGAAATGAAAGCGACGAAGGCACAGAGCCTTCTGGCAAGCGAAGGAGATATGATGAAGTATGGCGTTTTATTTTTAAAAAAATATACATAGTCAAACAAACTGTTCAATGTGTTTTTTTTTTATGCAGGGGTCAGTCGAGAGGAGAATCGAGAGACAACGTGAGAAGAGGGAGTGGGAAGCACGAAGGTAAACCATCGATATGTAGTCACATTTGGACTGCGTTTGCTGCTTAAAGCAGGATATTAGCATTCATGCTTTGCTTTAATCATAGGAGGGAAATCCTGTTTGACTACGAGCAGTATGAATACCATGGAACATCTGTGAGTGAACAGAATTGGACGCAGCACCTATTCGAGCAAATGACACTTTTTTGAGAAAATAGAGAATAATCTTTCCTATTTTAGGCAGCCATGATGTTTTTCGAGCTTGCCTGGGTGTTGACTAAAGACACTAAAGATATGCTCTGGTAAGTTGTCAATAGTTTTTCTTTTACTCATAAACAATACTGTATCGACATTTAATGTGTGTGTTTTTTTTTTTACAGGTGGGCTATCATTGGGCTGACTGATCAGTGGGTTCACGATAAAGTCACACAGTGAGAAATGGTCCCCTTTCAATCAATTAAACAGCTGCTGTAGCGTCAGTTATTTTTATTTAATTCATATTCTTTTTATTTAGAAGTAAACTAATTGATTAGAGGGTGGCAGAAATATAAAGAATACGGGTGCGTCTCAGTGAATCTTATTATGGTGGAAAACTTATTTGAGCAGCTCAATTTGTTCATATTGATACTCGACGCTGGTTTATCAGGGCTGTGCTTGAACATTTTGTGTTCCGTCCGTTAGTATGAAGTACGTAATCGACATCGCCGCTATGCAGCGGCACGTCTCCCGACACAACCATCGAAACGAGGATGAGGAAAACTCTCTTTCCATTGACTGCATGAGGATCTCCTTTGAGTATGAGTATCCTGTCATCTGAGGGCATCTGCCAAGTTTTATATTTCGCTCCACATCATCACAAAAGATCTGTCAGCTTTTTTTTGTATTCATTTTGGGGGTGTTGTGCGGCCGTGCAGAGAAAGAGGTTCGATCAGTCGTATTCAAATCATTTCCCGCCTTAACCTTCTGCTTCAGCCTTCGTCTGACCCTTTACCAGCACTGGTCTCTGTATGAGAGCATCAGTAATTCATGTTACACCTGTTGCCACTTCAAGCTGTGGACGCTAAACGGCCAGAAGAAACTACAGGAGTTCCTGGCTGACATGGGGTAAGAGTACATCGGGGAATGCAGATAAGCTTGCAAAGTGAATATTGGTGTCTTGAGGTTGGTCTTTTGTACCAGGCTACCTCTGAAGCAAGTGCGGCAAAAGTTCACCTCCATGGACATGTCCATCAAAGAGAACCTGCGGGAAGTCATTGAGGAGTCTTCTAATAAATACGGGTGTGGATTTGGTGAAGATTAAACCCTTTTTTTTTGTTTTCACTGACTCATTGAGGGATTCACTCACAAGTTTCCGCTTTGACAGAATGAAAGACATCCGAATACAGACATTCGGTGTCCACTTTGGCTTCAAGAACCGTTTCCTGGCCAGCGACATGGTGCACGCTACCGCCGCTCTACTTGAGAGCACAGAGAAAGACGAGAATGAGACGGACAACTTCATCAAGGCCCTGGACTCTCTTTCAAGGTGTGACCCTGGAATGTGTTTATAGCGGCTCCTCCGTTTTCAAAGGAGCTCATGCCAATGGTGGCGACATAACCCAAATGCGTTCGTCGTCGTAACGCGCTGTCGTCTATCACTAACACCGTAGTCAAGTCACGTTTTGGGTTGAAAAATAATTAAGGTATATCAGAGACATTCAATGGGCCGGAGAGTGAGTGATTCCTTTCCAAAAAAAGCATTTAAATAATATACTATCAGGTCATACAGACAGTTGTAACACAGTTGTATGACAATATATGTAATTATTTTTAACCACGGCAAACTCGACGTTAAAGTTGACTGTCCCACCCCTGGCACTTTGCGCTCTTTTTCAGGAGCAACCTGGAACGTCTCCACTCAGGCATGGACCTGGCTAAAAAGAAGCTGATCGCAATCCAGCAGACCGTTGCCAGCTGCATTTGCACCAACCTCATCTTGTCCCAGGGGCCGTTCCTTTACTGCTACCTCATGGAGGTGCACATGCCCCACCATCATCCGTGTGATTATTTGCTGGCCGCACATGTTGCTCAGTTGAATAATCGTGCTTCTCGCACAGGGCACCCCCGATGTCAAGCTCTTTTCAAAGCCCATGGCCTTGATTCTGCTCTCCAAGTACCTCCTAAGAGCATTTATCCAATCAGTGAGTAGCTCATTGTTATCAAAGACAACTCAACAACTTCCTCATGGTGTATTTGTTTGCCAGACAAGGAATAAGCGGTGCAGGCTGCTTCCTCTCATCATGGCTGCCCCCAAAGATGTCGAGAAAGGCACCGTCCTTGTCGTGGGAATTCCACCCGAGTCTGAAACATCTGACAAAAAGAAGTACGTGACCAGAGGTGGCTAGTAATGGGCCACATTTAACTGGTTACAAGCAAGGAAGCAACTTTTTGTTCAATTGTACCAGTAGTTTTATTACAACATACTTTTTACTCTTGGGTATTTTTGTTGGGAAGAAACACTACTTGTGGAAAGAAAGAAAGTTACTTTAAATTTAAAATATTGTCTTTTGACTGAATTTGCCTTAATTTGTTATTTTATAAAGATTACTTCATTGTTGTAGTTAAAGTGCTGTCGTCGGGCAATGTAAACTTTTTAATCGAGTTCCAAAGTAGCAAGACTCTTTAAGTGCAATTCACAGTTACCAGTGGGGGCTTGACTTCCATTACAAATGTCACTCACTCTGTTCTTAGTTTCTTCGGCAGAGCATTTGAGAAAGCTGCAGAGAGCACCAGCTCCAGAACTCTACATGACCACTTTGACACATCCAGTAAGTGAATTAATCATTTCCTGCAGCGTCTCGAAGGGATTGTGTTTTGGTTGAAAAGACAGGGGGCAAAGTCCTTCTCCTCTGTGTGACCACATGGGGGCAGCATTGCCTTCATTTCAAGTCGAAAACGCAGCTGAGTAAATGGCAGCAAACAGGTGTGAAGTATTTCAAACGTTTTTGTTTTTACTTCAAAGCTTAATATAATCATAACCGTAATGTTTCTGTATTTTTACAAACGTATTCTAATTTTAGGGCAAATTTCTACCATGTAAACGTGCGGATTAACGAGTGGCTTCTAGAAATGTACAAACCAAGATGATCATTTCTCAATTTTGTTCTTCTGAAGTTATAGAACTGAAGACAGAAGACCGCAGCAAGTTCCTGGATGCGCTCATAACACTTCTGTCCTGAGTGAGGCACGTCTAATCGAAATGAATGCGAATGTGACTGAGTTACAGTACGTGAGTGATGTTCCCCTCTGAGAGCATCACTAGTTGTGAGTATGATATCCACGTTTTCTTTTAGTTCTTGTTTTTAATCAATTTCAGTATATATTGTACAGTGGTTTGTAAATGTGTTCGTGTTTTACAATTCTGTTGTTTTATTCATGTTTGTGTCTCAGACTTTTACGAAATGTAACAATTTGCCCATATTAATAAACTACAAGGTCTTAAGTAACAAAGTGACATTTAAATATTTCAGGTAGGTTATTTTGGCTATGTGCATTCCTTTCAAACACGATCCCATGATCATCCGTCTTGACAAGTGTACCGAATCGATGTTTTTAAAAAAATCATTAACAGTTAAATGCTTTAATGCATCTTCATCTTTTTCCTTGATCTCAAAGAAAAAGCTAGTGAAATGGAATGAACATTGTCTAAGCGCAGCCGAAGGTGAGCATGCATCTTTGGTGTACACTCGAGCGCAAATTCAGGTCAGGTGTCCTGGTGGTGATTTGCTGTCGGCCCACGGCACCACTTGAAAGACGCACGGGCGGGGAGGGGCGGGAGCTCCAGCTGCAAAACTGGTATCATGCCCGTCCATATGGTTGAGACAGAGAAAGATCTGTATGGTGCTCATCACCATACAGATGTAGACACTCGATCCTGCATTTACAAAAATCATAATGTTCCCATAGGATGGTTTGACACTGTCTGAAATATATTACCCCACTCTTTTTTTTTTCATTTTTGTCGTTTGGAAATCGAGACATCACGCTCTTTAAAAAAAAACATTTTACCTCATGTAGCTAAATAAAATCACACAGGAATGGTGCATAGTTTACCACAACTGCAAGTTTTTGTGAATATAAATGTATGGCGTTCCAACAAGATTTTGGGGTAAAATACGTCTCATAAGTCAAAGAAGATTTCATGGATCACAATTTCATGAAACTTTAGTTCACTCAGTTGCAAAAGGGGTGATTCTTTTAGTGTGGCCTATGTACCGATAGGCGAACCTGCGTGGTCTTACTAGAGTGGCACACAAATGAATCGCTGAATTGAATTACATTTAAAAATACAATGTAAAATATTACAATGGGTGAAAACACCTAATCAAGCCATGCCAATAAAAGTAAGGAAAGTGTTGATTAAAATAAATGTACCATTTAGTTGTATATCACTTTTAAGTACAATAATCCAGTACATTGTAATTGAACCATTGCGGTGCACTTTTTCTATATTTTTTAAATATATTTAAGCGCAGTGTTGATGTTCAAACTGCAACATGTTTGGCTTACAATAATATTGAAAATACTTTTTAGGTCTCGACAAACTTGCTTCCTGTTGCCTCCCTTAAGGAGTTGTCAGGCATTTTCAAATGATAAGTAGTTTGTTTTTGGGGGTGGGGGGGTGTTACCATCCTAACCTCATCTTCTTTCATGAGAGGTGTGGAATATTAACATTGTCTGAATGTAAATCACATATTGTAGACTTTAAGGTTTTATGATGCAAGTGTACTTAAATTTATGGCCAGGGGGCGGGGGCCAGGGGGTCTCGCATCTCAGTCACCGGTCAGCTATTCCATGACCGTTTACATGTGGAATGATTCTGTTTACACAAGCTCCCTGTAGTGATGTTATCCAGTATAAAACATTTTACTGTTTATCTCCACCAACATAATTATGTTGAATTCCACATGAATGGATCATTAGTGCCTCCCTTAATGTCTTGTATCTATTTTTGGTTCTTCCCATTCAGGACGTTTTAGTGTACACCGTTCAGCCCTAAAATGAGGTTTATCAGGAACATCCTATCGTACTTTGGAGACTGTCTCCCAGTTAAAACAACCATGTGAAGTGAGTCATTTTCCAAAATGGCAACAAAATGAAAGCGAATAATTTTATCAATAATGAGAAACAATCGACAACATTGTTACAGTAATTCAACATCCACCTGTTTGCCTCGTCACATGGCCGTCTGGCCTCTTCCATCAATCGCGTTGCGTCTGCACACTCTCCCTCCTCACACTCCCCTTTTCCATACACCTCTGCCGATGAGGGGCCACTGCCCTTTCCGCCACTCTGCATGTGAGGAATGTGGCATGGAGCGCACACACACATACACACACACACGCCTGGGGGGAAATAGACCCTCACAAGGCATGATCATGCAGCCATGTAGTGATCGGGCAAGCCTCACAGACTGTCCTGTTGCTTTTAGTGGGAGGGGAGTTTGCTTACCGTGATGGTGTTTATGTCCACTGGGAAAATCCCCAACTTTATTTTGTGAAATGAGGAAGTCTCAAAGACACCTTAAGGTGACGCTGACTGACCTGTGCGTTATTGATAGCATGTAAGAATGAAAAGCCAAACAAATACCCCCAAAAATCTGCTGGGTCAAAAGTAATCAAAATTTGGTGAAATAACGAAGGGGTAAAAACTTCCCAAACTGATCAGTTAACACTACCAAGAAACGGGTTATCAGGCCGTTTGTATAGCTGTTGATAAAAATAATACAAATGTATGAACAACTTTTTCTTAGAAGAAGAAAGAGCTACCTTTCCCTGTTAGGGGCTCCCGCGGCGAATCGCTGACATGAAACGTTTGGCACAGTTCTTACACCGGATGCCCCCCACCCCTTCCCCGGCATAACCCACTCATTTTCCATGGGTGGGCCATTCACCGTGAGTGCAATTTGAACCCCAATCCCCTGTGTTCAAGTCACAGATGTTAGGCACAGAGCCATCTAGCTATACCACAGATATTTGACATTCATCTTCAGTACACAACAAAACTGTCAAAAATTGCTTCAACTTTTCAGCTCGCCTGAATCCAATCTTATGGCTCAAAGTTATGAACCCAACTTTGGGTCAAAAGTTACCCAACATGCTGAAAATGTACAGATAACCAGCGAGTGAGTTAGGAAATCAGTAACAATAAAAACTTTTTTTTTTCAAATATTATTCCATTTATTTTAAACGGGGAGTTGGTAACAAACATGTTTGCAATACCTCAACATTTTGACAAGTGAAGAAAGTTTGCACATGTGGTATTTTAGCAGGAAACATGAAGTTGATGCACATAATTTGCTTTCGAGGGCCACCTAAAATGATGTGGCGGGCCAGATCTGGCTCCCGGGGCCTTGAGTTTGACACCTGTGGTCTAACGGCAGACTTATGCGATTATTTGAACTATAAACAAATGCCTTCCTTATAGACGCCTTCTTGGCGACGTCTCGGGGGGACTTGCAAATACAGCCCGAAGTATTTCAAAAGCTTAATTTGATAATAACTGCTGTCAGCTTCATGTCAACCTGTCAGCCCCCATGATGCCCTTTTGTGAACTTTAACCCCCGGAGCCCTCTCCTCTTCGTCATTCCCAGAGATGAGCTATTGTCTACTTTGAGGTGCAATAAATCAGTGCTGGCTTGAAGAAAAGTCTTAAATTTGGTACAGGTGGATACAAAGACCGGCTGGAATATTCAGAATACAGTATATACTGAGACACAATGATTATGTCGATTATGATTTGTAGAACAGATTAGTCAGTAGAATTTATGCACTAATGTCCACTAATGTAATTGGTATGCTTTTTGACACGATCTAAAAATGCGCCGCAGCTTGTGCGAACATCCTTGATGAGCATCTGCGATGTTGGCATGGCGAGCCGCCACGGCAGTTTATGTCGAAACAATTTGTGCTGAGCGTGCCAAATTGGCAATGCGGCGTGATCGTAGGCAGATTTCAGACAGGCCTCCTCTTCCTCTCAGCAGGCAGCTGCCATTCAAACGTGTGCGTATGTGCGCGCGGGTTTGCACCTGTGCTTCAGATGACTCTGATATAGGCACGAAAAGGAGTTCACTCCCCACACATTTCAACTCTCCACTCTCATATTTTGGAGATGAAACTGTCTATAAATCAGCCTGTTGAAGGAAACTTGCGTAGATGTGTCCTGCTTGTTATATAACCCCCTAAATATCCGAACATTCACTTTATAAATATTAAGATAAACTATGATTATGGTTGCATTTATGTCTGCCTGCTCTTGCTTCAGGTATGTTCCTTACACGTGTTTCCTTTCTCTGCTTTTTATTATATGTGAAAGTATGATCAGGAGACATCAGGGGTTGAACTTTTTTTTCATAGTTGACTATATTGTGATGAAAGTTGAGTCAAATATTTTTTTTCAGCAGTACAGTGTTGCTCTAGTATTTTTTGCGACATAGACCAGTTTCACTTCAAGAAATACTTCGATTGATGGAAACAAATAAAAGTACATGACTAAAACTATAGAGATTAAAATATCCAAAGTTTGTGATCCTTTCTTACTTAAAAAAAAGACTAAGTGTAATGTGACTGCGCTAAAATAGAGCTAGTGTACCCCAACAGCACGTCTAAGTTCGCCAGGGAAAGGTAGTCAATGTTAGCTAACTTATTTTAGCTTACCACCGCTAGTTAGAATCATTTGTAGGTGGTAAGTCGCTTTTTGGAATAAATGGTAAAATATAAGTAAGTCGCTTTTTGGAATAAATTATAAAATAAATAAACACATTCATTAATTGAGCTGCTATGGCCCTGACTGCAGACTGGCTAACGGTTAGCAAGTTAAGAGCCAGCCGCTTAGCTTTTTAAGCCGCGTACATTCAAAGACACAGCGACTACCTTGTGGAACGTGAGGATGGTTACCTCAGTTTGACAATAGTCATACCTGTACCTCACATGCACATTGTGAAAATCATAAGAATGATCTGTTCTAAAATTATTCGATAGCTGCTGGCCTAGATTACAATGGCTGATACAGTTAATAACGCTTTTTGTGATAGTGACAGTCTGACCCTGGACCTGAACGTTTCCATACTTCCTACGGGAAGCGACTTGTGTTTCACTCCAGTTGTTGTGCTGTGCTAATGTGTTTGTAAATAGCAAGAGGAGTGGTCAAATCAAACTAATTAAGCTCCACAGTGTGTCCTCTCTCTCACACACACATACGTAAACTCTCTTGCACCTCGCCCACGTTCCTTCCTGTTTCCTGTTGCACTGTCCGCTGCTCAGGAAGTGCTGGTGTTAGTGGGCTGTGACACAAGCCATGAGTCATCATGCAGTAAACCGCTTCAAAGTTGTGGAGGGGATTTTGACCCCCACACTGCCCCCACCCCCACCCTCAGCATTGTTTCTCTGACAAACACCTCATGGGTGGCGGGGGGGGGGGGTTAACTTGTCAGACAATGCTACGTTTGTCCTCCACGTTGAACCACCTGCTGACTCTTGGCTTTGCCATTTGTGAGTAAGCTTTCGCCCGTAAGTGCACCTGCTGGCTCCTATGGGGTAATCTGGAAAAAACTTCACCAAAGACTTTATTAAGTGTCACCATACTCGCCAGACATTTTAAGAAAGATAGTCATGCTCAGTTTTCGCAGAGTATTTTCCGTATTGTGTATTGTCTTGACCCATGGCATCGTTTTTCCGCAAGTCTCTAAATGCTTTTAAATCTGCAAACTGTTTGAGTGAAAATATTTTTGTTGTGCAGCTCTCAAATATGTTTTGATTTATGCTTGCATTGGTGCGTCTTAAATTTCTGTTCTCTGGCGATTTGCCAAAGAAACACAAATTCATGGTGTAAATTTTTTGCTCAATACATTTATTTTCTCTTTTTGCCATTTGAGTCAAAATGGAAAGATTTCCTTTGCCTAGTGATGCCGGAGTGATGCACTTTCCGTTGTCTTGCATCTTTCTCCATGAACCAGTAAGTGGGGTTCTTGGTTTACAACTGAGTTCCGTCTACGATACAAACCTGAATCTGTCATTAATCACTAGAGCATTAGTGAAATCATACTAACAGTAAATATTTGTATGAAAAAAAATCTTGCCCATAAATAAAACAATCAGATGAAAAATGGTAACCCCCCCAAAAACCACCGTAGTAGTTCATTGCATGTCGTTCGTAACCACGAAATGACGTTGTTTGAGACCCCTTCTAAACCGACAACCAAACACAAATATGGCGCTCTATGACTTGCTTGAGCAATTTATGTTCTCCTGGCCTTTTTCAGTCACAACAACGCCCTCCCTCCACTTCAGAATCAACAATGGCACAATCCAGTCAGGAATTGGCCTTCTAGGTAACAAAGGACGGAAAAAAACAAACACAAATTTGTGGGTCCACTGAACTTCTTTTACTTTTGTGAACAGCCCAGCCTTGACTCTCCAGAGTGACATGTATTTATTGTTTTGACATGGCTCCATTGATGGCGCAGGTGCCCCTAATGTTGTGACTGCTCAGATAAACACGAGCGTCGGTCAATCGTAAGGCCATTTCTTCATGTTTGATTGGAACATTGGCTGTCATTAGGGAAGTGACATAGCACGCCTGACCTGAAGAGCAAAAGTCACGTCGTGAAACCTCTCAGCTCCCGTCTCACAAATTGGACGGTGTGGGCAACCAGGCTAGGTGAGTTCAAGTTCAGAGGTAAACATGAAGCATGCTATGTCATGCGCATCGGAACGTGTTGTTATTCCTTTGGAGAAGCGGTGGCAGCATGTAACATCGCCTACATTAGTTACTAGCTTAAAGTTAATCTCTGCTCCATTGTTCTCAATGTGTGCGTGCCCACTCGTGGCAGGAATGTCTTCTTGCCGGCCCTTTTATTTGGACCATCCATATGACCACATTATAGCCTCTGGTAGCCTGGCAACAGCAGGTTCTGTCTGGTTACCATGGAGAATGTCCATTGAGTGATGTCGCTTAGGCCCTATTTGCCTTGCCTCCTCATTGGAATGAGGCCTTTTTTTTGTTGTTGTTGTGTTAAAGTACACCCCCCCAACACACACACACACACACACACACACACACACACGAACACACACACTGCCTGCGCTTCATCTGCCTCTCTGCGGTGACCAAAACTGTGGAACTAACAATGCGACATAAAAAGACCAACCAAGGAAGTCTTTGTGTAGTATCTGAGTGTGTTTTATAACTTATACTTGAATAACACTAATCATTTTTTGTTTTGTTTTCTTATCAGTTATTTTACCAATTTTCGTTACTTGTATTGTCTTTTTAGTACAAAAAAATTATTGTAACCCAAGTTAATATATTCAAATTATTGTACGTGGTTGACCAAAAGTCGCTTTTTTCTAAATTTTTCTGTTTTGTTTCATGTATCTTTCAGGCAGACGTGAGGCCATCAGCAACTGTCAGTTAAGGCCTCATAATTTTTGTAAACATGGCTTGTTATGACAATTGACATTGGTGAACACTTGCAAAATCGCCTCCCTGCAAGAGGTTTTTCTGCCCCAACTGCAGCACGGCGTCAGTTTGAGAATCTTTACGGCTCTCGCGGTGCTCCAGCGCGCAGTGCCCATTGGAAGGCTTGCTTTCTAGCATCACTGATGAAAACACTGAAGTCCTCGTGCAATTCCACGAATGCTTCCGGAAGTGATCAAGATTTACCCATACCAGTTTCACTGTGATTGGCTAATGACCAGTCTCGTCCAAATTCCGCTGAAATGGGCTCCCCTAATGTGGACAAATACTATAGAAAATGGATGAATGGGGGGGAACAGTGGCCTATGATTTAGCACGTCCACTTCAAAGAGCTAGAGGTTCAGGGTTCGATTCCGGCTGCGGCCTTCCTGTCTGGAGTTTGCCTGTTCTCCCCGTTCCTGTGTAGATTTTCTTTGGCTATTCCGGTTTCCTCCCGCATTCCAAAATCATTGGATTGGATTAGATAAACTTTATTGTCAAATGTACTCTGTGTATGTGTAATATGTATACAGCACATATTAAATTTCTTCCCTCTCAACATAAAACAAGAGGAGACGCTGCAGGTGTTCGCGCAGCTATCGAAAGATGCACGGCAAAATAATTGGACACTCCAAATTGTCCCAAGGTGTGATTCTGAGCATGAGCGTCTATGTGTGCCCTGTGATTGGCTGGCAACCAGCTCAGGGTGTACCCCGCCTACTACCCCACGACAGCTGGTGTGCATTTACTTTGACTCAAATGAAAGTGACCACATCTGGTTGGTTGCATGCTCTCGTCAGCGCGCTATTAACACAATAAAACTTAAAGACTTGCCATAAGTGTGCAGTGAGTTGCTATTGTTCGCGAAACTGCCGTTTCCGAGGTCAGAATTTGACTTTTGTGCTAAACGTTTTACACCGGTGTCAACAGGAAGTTGTAAAAATGTAAAAGATCCATCACTGGAACAACATTGTAATCTCCCGCACCACCTCCCTTTGACAAAGTGTGAACTTCCATCAATCCAGCCATTCATCCGTTATCGGAACGGGGTTTAAAAACAAGTTTATTAATTTACATTCATTGACTAAATGTGAACGTTTTAACTCATTCAGTACCAGCCAATTCTGGACCAAGTCTGAAAAGACGTTTAAAAACGTCTTTGGGAGTGAATGAGTTAAAAAATAGCCTAAAATGAAATTAACTCACGGTTAAGAATTTCTATATTTATATAAGATAAAATAAGAAAACATTTATTTGTCTCACAATGGAGAAATTCAAAATTGACAGCAGCAAAGTTATGAAAGGAAGAAGTAGAAGAAAAAAATATAGGAGCTGCTGTAAAGGCAGCCATTCTCGGGGTGCCATCTTGAAGTCAAAATAATACAACACAACACACGCTTATGTTTTCTTATTTTGTAATACATGGGAAGAGGACCTTGGAAAATTGCAAGAGCGATATTGAGGCTCTTTTTTTGGAAGATGGCGCCCGAGTAGGCAGCCTTCGGCAAGTGCTCTTCAAGAGCCTTGCATTTTTGTTCTTTTTTGCTGTTTTTGTCTTTTGTTTTGTCACATGTTGTTTGTTGTTTCATTGTGTGGACCTGATATGGACTGTTTTCAGCGCTTTTTGGCCACGACATTCGTCAAAGGAGCAGTATCTGTGCTTGGTGGTTTCGCCTTCTCGGCAGCACGCCTGTACCAGCACAGATTTTGATTGGGAGGAATGTCGGCGCCATTGACTGTCGGTGCTGGACAGACCTGGGGCGCTTGTGTTTTTTGCGCCAGTAATGGGCAGCATTTTTCACAACCCCGATTTGTTCAGTGGCTATGTCAGCGCTGTTGGACAGTTGGCGTTGGTGCGGCTGGATGGATGGAGGAGGATGAGGAGAGAGGAGCGTTGGCGAAGAGCGCCGATGCGTATTTGGAACCGTGGGTCGCCGCTTGGAATTGAAATGGATTTCCATGGGACAGGAGAAGTGAATCGTCAATGGATGCTACAGCTTCTTGTTGACTTTGAAACTTAGCTTGTAGCCGACGTGTGCACATTTTGAGCATGACGTCTCTGATCCACTGCTTAAAGGACACTTTGATTCGCTCCTCTTTCATCGATAACTGCTTCAAACAACAAAGCGTGGGATGGAAAAGTGGTTCGGACTGCATGACTGTCCGTGTTTTATGTTATGTGTTGTGTTTATTATTTTACTTTATGTTAACTGTTTTGTAAAGCGCTTTGTTACAGCTGCCGCTGTTGTGAAAGCGCTATATAAATCAGCATGTATTGGTAAAAAAAATCTAATGTTTCAGGCCCTGTTAAGAACCAGCTCCCATCCTGTGTGAAAAGCCCAGCTGCGCTATTGAGTCACCTCCCACTCGGCTGACTGTATGCATTGCCATATATTCAACTTTGAGGAGAGCATATGACCTGCTAAGACTCTTAAGCGAGCAGCACAACAAGTATGAATAAGCTTTTGGAATTCAATCACGCTTTCAACACAGGGTGGGGTGCGGGGGTGGCGGTGCTGAAAACTTCGAAGATGGAACCGTTTCCTTATCTCTTTTATTGCGTCTTGAACTTGTTTGCGATTGCATTCTTTTGTGTCAAGTTGGTCGTCTAATGAATGTGGTAACTTACGGGAAGAGCGTTTCCAGCAAGTTCTCTGCGGCCTTAATTTGAAGCCTTTTCACTGGAAGTGTGAGTGTGGAGGGGTCCTGCGGTGGGCGGGCGGGGGGGGGGGGGGGGGCGAGTACTCTGAAAAGGGGATGGTGGGGGTTGTGGAGCATTGTGAGCTGAACAGCAGAGCCCTCCTTGAGCTGAATGGGCATTGTCATCTGGATTTCTGTGGGTCACTAAAATACTTTCTCCCGCCGTGCATAGGGGGGAGGTTTATGCATGCACAGTGAATACGGGAAGTTTTTCATGTTAAGGGTTTTTTGTTTTGTTTTTGCTACATGAACACTCTTGATGAAAGTTCCACACAAATATAGTAAGTTTAATCTTCATAAAAAGGGAAACAATATTGCATCTTCTTATACATCAATCACTACATCAAAGAAAGAAGGCAAACAATTGCAGGAACTTGAGAAATGAATTGAGCGTTCCTGCAGTGGTCACGATGCCAGCAGGTGCTTGGAAATAACAGACAAAAACGTCCCAGTCATCAATCCCAGCACATCAACAATACAAAGTTACTTTAAAAAAAAAATTATTACGAGGTGTGTCCAAAAAGTTCTAGGACTGGCGTCATAAAAGATATACTTCAAACCCAATCAACAAGTTTTCCTCTTGGAAGTCATTCCTCTGGATACCAGCCTTCTCTGCCACACCTTCATCTGTTCCTTGAAGGATTCTTCAAGGATCCTCCGT
The DNA here is from genome assembly GCF_025434085.1 of Hippocampus zosterae. Lineage (NCBI taxonomy): Eukaryota > Metazoa > Chordata > Actinopteri > Syngnathiformes > Syngnathidae > Hippocampus > Hippocampus zosterae. Next base: position 9,126,486 of record NC_067456.1, on the reverse strand, counting down.
TATCGCCGCCATTTTAATGTAATTCACATCTACAAAGCAGGTTTCTTTGATCTTAGAAAAGAGGAGTGAATAGGGAGATTGCTACAGCGTGGCCAGGACCTGCCCAAAGCTCGGGGCATCGTGAGAATTTATCTCTTCTCATGCATCGAATAAAGCAAACACCACAAGGCGAGAAAAAGAAATCCTAGTTTGAGTTTTAAATATATCTCTTTTTCAGTCCTGGAACTTTTCTGATACATCTCTTATACATGTTTTAATGTCATCATTTATGGAGTGCAATATTTTTCTCAATTACTGTACAGATTGGCAGGCAAAGCATATGTTGGAGTCAATGGCATGAGTTCGTCTACAAAAAAAAAAATCAATCATGAAAAAAAAAACCTTACAAAAGCATGTACCGAACAAAGATGCTGTACTCCTTTTGTCGGTTGTAGTTTGAGGGTTCCAAAAGAAGAGAATGTGGGGGTGGGGTGGGGCTGAGGGGTCCTGATAGGAAAAACATGGTCCAAGCGAATTGAATGAGTCGAGAAAATAAAGGCAGGTGTTTAAAAAAAATTAAAAAGTCCGAGTGGGGCTACACATAATTCCGTTTGTCATAGTCCCCGTTCGGCGTGGCTCTCTTGGTGGGCGCGTATTTGACCGAGTACCCCGCGTTCCCTCCGGAGGGGCAAGAGCAGCACAGAATGGACCCCCCTATCAGCAGAAGCGCGGTGGCCGCCCAGCCGATGTAAAGCGCGGCGCCGATCTCCCGCTTCTTGGAGCCGGGCACCTGCGGGTTGTAGAAATCCGAGATGATGTTGTTGGCCATCCAGCACAGGGGCACCAGCACGAAGAAGCCGCTGATGATGTAGATCACCCCGCCCGCGTTCACCACCCGCGCCTTGACGTATTCGTTGCGGATGCAGTTGGTGCACTGCGCTCCGGCGATCACCACCATGAGCCCCAACACGCCCATCACCGACGAGATGATGGTGAGCGCCCGGGCAGCCTGCAGGTCGTGGCTGAGGGAGAGCACTGAGTCGTGCACCTTGCACTGCATCTGGCCAGTGCTCTGAACCACGCACGACATCCACAGGCCGTCCCAGATGGTTTGCGCCACCACGATGTTGGCCTCGATGAACGCGGTCACCTTCCACATGGGCAGCCCGCACGCCACCATCACCAAAAGAGAGCCGACCACGCACAGCGACAGTCCCACAATCTCCAGCCCGGCAGACACCATGTTCGCTTTTTTCCCCCCCAATCAGGTATGCGTCCGAAAACACTTGTCAAACTCTCTCTCTTCTTGCTTTCTCTTCGCTTTGAAGTCGTTTGTGTCTCTATAGTCGCTTCTTATTTGCGCATCTCTTTGCAGTGTCAGCGCTGTGGTCCTTTGTGCGAGTGTGAAAACAACTGGACTCGCAGCTACACTGGACCATCGATGTTTTTTTTTTAATGCGGGGCGGGGATGTGTGAGAGTGGAAACTTTTCCTCCAATCAGCTGCAGCCGCATCCCTGACGACCAATAGGAGGGCAGGGAAGTTGTGCGGATGAATCAAGCGGTCCAGCGCGCTTTGTGCGTTTGAACGCTTTTTTACAATTGGAGAAGGGGTGGGGGTGGGGACATGGGAGAGCTTCCAGCCGAAATGCATCGGTTTGCACTATCAAGGAGTTTTCGATGTTTTTTGAAGATGAATGCACAGTAATATTATATAACTGTACTTTTTTTGTTACATTTATGCGCAACAAGGACTGTATGAAGCATACGGTAATATCTTTTAGGGTGGGTCTGCTGATTGGCGGTTATGACATCGACAAAGCACAACGGAACGTTTCAGATGAAAGGCTGAGCAAACTTTAAAGTAACATAAATTCATCCATCTATTATCTGAAGCGCTTATCAAGTGAAGTTATTATCAAATGTGTTACATGTGCAACATACAGCACAGATGAAATTACATTCCTCAGGAGAGAGAGGAGCCGCTGGGGGCGGCCATCAAAATAACAGTTAACATAAAATGACAAAATAATACAACACATAAGACACTGATAGTCGTCGAATCTAACCACTTTTTCTGCATACACTTTGTTGTTTTAATCAGTTATCAATGAAAGAGGAGCGAATCAAAGTGTCCTTTCACCAGTGGATCAAAGACGTCATGCTGAGAATGTGCACACATCTGCTACAAGCTAAGTTATTCATCGTCGCAAGGGTCGTGTGCGTGCTGGAACCTATCCCAGCTGTCTTCGGGCAGTAGGTGAGGTATAACCAGGACCTCTGCACCAGATGACCACCGTCTTGTTGACTTTGAAACTTAGCTTGAAGCTGACGTGTGCACATTTTGAGCATGACGTCTCTGATCCACTGGTTAAAGGAAACTTTGATTCTCTCCTCTTTCATCTCAAACTGCTTCAAACAACAAAGCGTGTGATGGAAAAGTGGTTAGGACTGCATGACTGTCTGTGTTTTATGTTATGTGTTGTGTTTATTGTTTTACTTGATGTTAACTGTTTTGTTAAGCGCTTTGTTACAGCCGCCGCTGTTGTGAAAGCGCTATATAAATCAGCATGTATTGTATTGTATTGTATTGTGATGCCCGGCAAAGAAACCGTTTAGATGAAAGAACGACTGGAATCAGCAACCGTCAGTGTCATCCTTGAATACAAGTGCATGAAATTATTTCTACAGAATTTACTTTTTAAAAACAACAAAGGGTGGCACAGCGGTTCACTGGTTGACACGTGCTCCACAGTGTATGGGTGTTATGGAAAACAACTAAATGCAAGGGCATTAAATGCTTTCCACAGACACTCAATTTTTAAAAACAGCCAAATATACCAAAGAACATTTTGAATGTATATTTTTAAACACACAATGTCACATATACTTAACTACAACTCAAAAATGTAATATAACTCAATAATCCCAAACTATTGAAAATAGTTAACGATTTAACACAAAACATGCTTTTACTTGACAGTTATTCCAAACCAACTGCAATTCTAATAATGTAGTTTTTCTACTATTTTAATAGTACCCATTACAAATGTATTTTTTAAATTAAATAATTATATTATGTGTGTCATTTTTAAGTTATTTGAAAGTAGTCTTCAGAACGTGTGATGAAATACACAAAAGCAATGAAATATTTAACGAAAGTTGTGGAATGAAAAATACAATTTAAAGTAGTGAGGTAGGAACTCTCCACAAACAGTTTCGGGCAAAACAGTTAAAATATGAAGCAAAACCGTCAACTTTGAACCAAGTATTACTATGTATATATAAAATTGGTGTTTTGGGTGTACGTCGCCAACTAGCCGAAGAAATAATGGATAAGCACGAAAAGCTTGTATAGAACAGGCAAAGAAACTGTAACACTGCAGCCGCCATGTTAGATCAAAATTTGTACGCTGTGTTACGGACAGCAGAGCCGTAATGGCGCCTGCAGTGACTAGCTAACACAGACCGGAGGAGGGTGGTCTTTTTGTGAGCAACTTCCGCGTCTCCTTTCCTGAGGTGGGACAGCGGCTTCAAACGAAATCTTCTTGTCCACAAACTTTATCTCAAAGTTCAGGTAAGTCGTGAATGCGGGTGCTTTCATGTGTGTATTTTGTTAACCAAGTGTGTGAAAGAGTTATAAAAAAACCGGAAAAAGGCAGGGTCACAGCAGAACTTGGCTGGCAACAGGACAGCAACAGTCGAAGAAACAACTGTTGCTGTTTTAAGTCGTTATGTTCCCACAATTAAGTTTGTCCGGCGCTCATTCTGAGTGTAGTTAGTTGAAATATCCCAAAAGACACTTGCCTGCACATTTCGAATGCTAATAATAAAAATGTTGATGTCTAGAACGTCCGTGTCTATCTGACAGTCAAACTGGGTGTGGTGGACACCCACTGTTGCAGAGGCCATCACCATAGAGTGGTAAATACGTAAATATACATGGTAACATGAGCCAAACCTCTTTAAAACCAAGTTCTATGTAATTATTACTTTGTGTTTGATTCACTTTCCAGTCCAGGGTGTACACACACTAAGGACCAACAGTATGAAAAAAAGGACAAATGTTGTATGATATGCAATTGGCATCCAACTCACCAAGGGCTGCACAGTTAATTCAGTTGCATCCTCGATATTTACATTTAAACTGTGGGCTCTGCTGCAGATGTAATCAAACATGTTTTATACAATACAACAAGGACTACAATGTTCCAAAAATCAAGAAGTAAACAAGGTACACTCACTCACTGAAAATAAACAAATGAGTTACAAAAAAACCAAAACACTGGCTCTGACCCCTCCCCCACCCCCAAAAAAACGACATTCATCAGACTCAACTAATCTCCAAATATTTGAGTTTTATTTTTACTTTGTAAACACTTTGACTTCGTGACAAAATCATAAATCAGATCACAACTAGAATGCAAAAAAATCTGCGGGTTTTATCACGTCAACTTTTCCTGTTCCATGAAACAATTTTATATGCAGGTGTGTTTATATATATATAGAGAGAGAGAGAGAAATTATTGAAGGCGCCGTTAACCCAACGCCTCTTTCGAAAATAGGCTTCCAGAGAGCTCATTTTTATCCCATTGTCCTGCTTTATACACAACGGTGGGGAAACCGCACTTTATTGTCTGCCTAAATCAGTCCCACATCAAAGCTTAATCTACAGCCCATTCAAATGATCGACTTTCACACGTTACTCGCAAATCCCCTCTTGTGTAACATTCCTCCTTTCTAGCATCTGATTAATCCATGACCTTTGATTGTAAAGTGGCGCAAATGTAAATGTCTTCCTCCGCCATAACCGGAGGAAACAATCATGTATTTTCATTGTCCGAAATGTGGCAGAGGGCCACTATTGAGGAATTATCATCCATCTGTACTTGTGTTATTTAGTCATTACAAATGTGCAAATTTACTTTCATTTCTCACCGAGATGTAATCTCTGTCTGTCAACTGGCCTCCTTTATTTTATTTTTTTGCAACAATTTAACTTTTGATGCAGATCGGTGCGCTGTCGCAAGGGCAATATGTTAGCATAGTGAAAGATGTCTTGAGCACCCGATCCTTCACCGCACTCTGACCTTTCTCCTTCCTGCGACCTTAACTCTGAGCGGCACAGGAGCCCCAAGTAAGACATCTGTCTGACATTACGTACTACATAGGGGAGGCGTCCTCCTGCTTGGCAGTGTGGTGTGAATGGACAAACAGCTTGATTCATGTTGACTATTGCGATAGTGAGTGCTGTTCTTACACAACTCCGGTTTGAATTCAACACTCTTTTTTTGAAATTGTAACCTCTCGTCTAGTGGATATCATGTCTCAGTTAAATTCATGCGTCTGATGAAAACACAATGAAACAAACAACATAAAACCCCTCCTCACTTCAAAAATACCCCATGAGGAGAGTCACAGTCTGATGTTCTAGGTTTGATTCTGTGCTCACAGGAGTCTAATGTTCTTCCTGTGCGTGCGTAGGTTTTCTGTTCTGGCATCCTCCCACATTACAAAAAATTGAACCTATTTGGTGAAATGAAAACACCAAATTGTCCGAGGGTAAGAACATGAGTGTGGATCCTAAAATTTGACTCAGTTACCAATCCAGGGAGTAATCCGCTTCTCTGCCAAAATCAGATTGGATAGACCTCAGATCACCTGTGAACCGAATGGAAAAATTGTTTGGGTGGAAAAAAGAATAGATGCTGTCACTATTTAACGCTACTAAAGTATATACCAAATGGTGTCCATTTTTTTTTTCCTTTCAGAACCAGGCGCGCCCATTAGGCAAATGCTAAGCGACCCCTGGAGGATATAAGGGCGTGGGAGGGCACCATATCCAATCTCGCCTTGGGGGGCCATATTGGGTAGGACCGGCTTTGGGCTCACGACACAATACATTGATTTGGTTAGCTCCGTAAATAGCGTGAAACAACTGCAGGACGGCAGTGAAGTCAACAAAGAAAAACACAACGCAGTACAATGCTGTGTGCGGACAATATCCGGAAACGAGCAACACAAACGTCTTTAAATTCTCTTTCTGTCATAAGCCGCTGCACTTTATGAAGGCGCTTTTCCTCCCATTCTACAAGGTTCCAAGTAGCACACAAAGCGGCAGGACTGGGTTATTCTCCAGACGAATCAAGGCCCATTAAGTGCTTTGAAAAACAAGAAACGACTCGATTCAAAAAACATCCACAGCGACTTTCACACATGCAGATTTTAAAATATGCGTGGGAAAAAAACCCCTGCAACAAGTCAAGACAAGTCAAGTCAACAGTATTTATAGAGCACTTTCAAACAGCCATCGCTGCATACAAAGTGCTGTACATGGAGCAATTTAACATACACAATAAACAGTAAGACGAAATGGTAATAAAGGCGGTAGAAAGCACCGAGCAGTAAAATCATGCTGAGTCGAACGCCAAACACACAGTCTCCTCCCCTTGAACCAGATGTCTGCCATAGTATGGATTTTGTAGGATTTGCGACTATAAATATCCAGCAATATATTATATTCAGTTTTTCTAAGCAGATTGAGGAGGAAAAAATGGGCGTGGTTACCAGGGACAATCTCGCTTTTGTGCTTCAGCTGCACTGTTCAACAGATGTGTCACATACAGAAACTTTAGCATGGTACTGTTAGTTCCACCTCCTACTGCACAACATTAATGGAAGCCAAGAATCCACCCCTACTATAAAAAATAAGGAATTCTCCAGCAACCCAACAACAGACAGCAGCAGGTCTAACTCCACAACTCCCAACAAGCATTTCTCCAAATAAAGGACACCTTTTAAATAGAGCCAATTCCCACTCAACTCTGCAGTGGTGTAAATGAAGACCACTGCCCACTCTGTGAGGAAATATGGTTCTTTAGAAGGAATTGTTTCAAATAAATTCAGCGGCAGCAAACTAGAATAGACCCTTGACGGGTTTTGAGGCAGACTGGTTTTAAAACGTCCTTTAACCTTTCTGACACACTTTGATAATCTTATCACAGAGTGTAAAGACTCACAGTTGTAGTCATAGTAAAAATGTCTGATGCTGTCCATCAAGCATATTTATAGAAGTGTCTTTCTTGTCCATCTGCACTTTAATCCGCTCCCTGAGATTTAGTTTCACATTTAATCATCGTTAGCATTCCTCATTGTGCTTGACAGCAGCTGCGTGGACGAGAAGTGTCGGGATATCACTTTGTTGCTATATGACTCCCACTTGTTTCAGTTATTTCCGATCATGCCCACCATAACCATAAAGGGTCCATCCTGAACTTTAAACTCGGTGTTTGTGTTCTGAAGAGGCCCAGTGGTTTCCTCACGGTTGAAAGGTTTTCCCATCCCGCCTATTGTGGAACCTTTTCCTGCCCTCTGGGCTCATATTTTTAAATGTTGCTTAAACCACGGCTTACAGACTAATATCACATCTTTATTATTCTTGTCCACCGCCGGTACCCCCCAAACCCCCTGCAGAAAGTAATTATTTATAATCCACCCCTCCCCCTTGTCAACAAGTGTGTCTTTACCTGTGCCAAGCATCTCTTTGTCCTGTATGTTTGTTTAATAGCGTATCTGCAGGGTTCCCATGACGTGTTTCCAGATAAAAGACCATTTTATGTCTTGACAGTGTCGTGTTACTAAAATAAGTATTAAGTACTACTCTCGTGTTTATCCATTCTCCACAGCAGGACCTTCACGGTTGGGCCGCAGGGTGAATAGATTTGCGACAACTGTAAATGCATTACATGCCAAGATGTTGGGCCTCAGTGAAGGTGGCATTTTTTGCTTTTGGCTCAGTTTAATCCTCTCTTCGTCTGGCTTCTTAATACTTGTGTGAGTGTGTGTGTAAGCAGCTCAACGGCCCGGCTGATTAAATGGCCATTATTAATGAAGTGTGCCTCCTGCTTGTCTGACCTGTTGTGTTGTCTTTTGTGATGTTACCACTGCGATATTGAAATGCTGGTCATAATAATGCCGGTTCCCACCGAGAGGGTTGAGAAATTTGACACTTTTGTGTTAGTGAGTTTGGCTGTCCAATTGTGGGCTCTTCATTAAGTTGGCGGCTCACTAACAATGAAATACAATCATTCATTGCCATTGGCATGATACTGTTGATTCTATACTCAATATCAATTACTCTGGCAAATACATTACATAATGAAATACATTAAATCACTCAATAATAAAGTGATTATTTCAACCAGTCAACCCAAACAATTTGCATATTTATACAAGGAGGGGGAAAGGGAATGGTCTGGTACTCCCAACATTGATTTGAGATGTATTGAAGGAATGTTTTTGGATTCATTCTGCTGGATTTTTTGGTGCGTGACGTTTTCTAGATTTGGCGGTCCACTATATTTTAGTATGAAATAATGCAAGCCTTTGTACATGAGGCCACAGGTGACTATACATAATAACCTACCTGTTTGGTTTGACTTCCGAGTCACGCTTTTCCTTTGCCAATAGCAGATGCCATCAGAAACTGCCCAGCCCAAATTCGGCCAGGGTAAGGCCCTTTCCAGTGCCAAAGTGGAATCGTATTGGATGTAGTCCACTTAGATGTCTTTCCAATTTCCATTGTGTGGACTGTACTTTAGTGAACCATGGGAACTGGTAGCTATTTTAGTACCCAACTTCTTGTATTTCTCCGGCTGGTGGCCCATCCAGGCTATACCAAGTGAGCTGGGATGGGCTGCAGTGCATCCATGGCTCAAATGACTAAGTACATTGAAAATTGATGGGCAAGCGTCTTATATTTCTCTTGTCCAAACCTGCAAAGCGTACCTAAATAACAAATGTAAAATCTTCCAATATTTGTCATCTTTCCATCATGGTACATATGACATTGGAACCATACCTGAAAGGTCGCTGGACAAAGAATTGTCACTTTTGTGCGATAGTGGGATTGGGAAAAAAAAAGACCTCCCTAAATCTTCCCCTAGTGCTGGCAATCAGGACTGAGGTAAATGTTGCCATGTCAACGTATAAAGGAAGACATTTGGGAAGCAGAGGAGTAAACAACCATTGTTTCCCGTGCAGCTGTGCCAAAACCGCACTGTCAGTTTGATCGATAGTCCCCTCACTATCATGTTGATATGCGGGCTGCCACCGTCTAATTCAGTTCGACCGTGTGAAATGTGCCCACTAAGTGCCCACCGATGTGTCACATGCCATTGGGGAAAGGTCAGTTAAGGTTCCCATGCCACCACCCCTGTGAGTGCATCTCTGCTTGGCATCGTACAGCCGTCTGCCTCCTTCTTATGCTTATCACACTCCACATGTCAAGGGCCAGTGTGTTGATGATAAAATGGTGCCTGTTCTTCCTGCTCGGTCATTATGTGGCTAATTTATCATGCCAGCTTGTTGCTCTGTCGTCTGTTCAGGGTCATAGAGGGGGGAGGCTGCACACGGACCACTGTAATACTTTAATGGAGGTTTTGGAACAAATTCGGTGACCAGGGAACTCTTTTGTATAGAAGTACTTTCATAGATAAAGTGAAGCTCAACCTCTGAACTTCACGATCAGGGATTTTTTTTGGGGGGGGGGGGGGGGGGTCAAGCCTGGTTTTATAGGCGCTGCCATGTTGGAAATGTGAGTTGGCCCATTTGTTGCACTAATGTGGGAGGGCTGAGTGCAATATTGGATTGCCCCCTAAAATGTTAAAATTAGAATTAAACACTAACCTTAATTTCGGACCCATCTGAAACATGATTTTTCTCTCTTCATCTCTGAATTTAACTTAAAAATGACAAACCGGATTTAGCCCACTCTAGTTCTCAGTGGCTCATATTTGGAATGAACCGCCACAGAGATTGTGAAGCCAGCAGGCCCTTTCTCACATCCAGCATCAGTGACCTTTTACCTCATAATTGTTCTTCTGCATGAATGGACAAAAATCCCACAGATTCCCAGGAGCGAGTGGAAAACTGTATTAGCTGCAAAGGCGTGGTGCAGCTGTAACACCCCCCCCCCCCCATTCGCAACTCCTGTACATGTAAGGACCAGATATTCCAAAAACTTTCTCGCACTCCCTTGGACTTCTTCCTAAAAGTAAATCAAATGATTGCATAATCTATTCTACAAACAATCATATATTATTCCCTCGAATTGAGGTAAGTTTAGGAAACAAGGACCTTGATCAAATGTGAATGAATGAGTGAATGTTTTTAAAATTTGAGGTACAGGTTTAAGAAAACATTTGATTGAAAACCAACTCTTGTCTTTTTACTGACAGATTTGACGGGCCTCTCCTGTACACCTCAGCAATGTCTCAGTCTGGAGAAAAAGGAAAGGTGAGTCACGCTGTGAGTGTGGACCCACACATACGTGCGAATGCCCGAGCAAAGTGCTGGTGGTGAAATGTGCCATTGTTAGCATTTCACATTGCCTCAAAAATAAATTGGGTTATTGTTTCCCGCAGTTCCCCGATGCAGCTGGTTATGTTGGGTTTGCAAACCTCCCAAACCAAGTTCACAGAAAGTCCGTGAAAAAGGGCTTTGAATTTACCCTCATGGTTGTAGGTGTGTGCAACCGTGATTTGACATTTTAAACACCTTAACTGCCATCATGTGTTCTATGAAGTCTTCTGACACACCACTTGTACTGCACATTGCCTCTCTTTGTTTTCAGGGGAGTCTGGTTTGGGCAAATCAACACTTATAAACAGCTTGTTCCTCACCGATCTCTACCCTGAACGCTACATTCCTGGCGCCGCAGGTAAACTCCCACAGACGCATGTGCGTTTACACACACGCACCCGCTGTAATAATAGAGAAATGTCTGCTACAGTGTCTCCAGCTGAGCATTATTTCAACAAGAATGCTGGGAATGCCTTACTTTGGCTTTAAGCAATCATCCAGACGCCCTCCCCCCCAACTCCCAAGGGTCATTCTGTCCAAACTTTTTGTATGACAAAAACATAATTTCACATAGCCCGTGTGGAGCCGACGGTTGAGACAATGTTGCACAACCCGTGATGGAAAGTCCAAATATTGTGAGATCGCTGGGGTTTTTATCTGTGTTTTCGACACCCGACAACCATTCTCCGACTCCACAGAAAAAATCGAGAGGACGGTGCAGATCGAGGCGTCCACCGTGGAGATCGAAGAGAGGGGGGTGAAGCTCCGCCTCACCGTGGTGGATACACCGGGTTACGGCGACGCCATCAACAGCCAAGACTGGTGTGTTTGTTTGCCTTGTAGGAGGAAGGAGGAGTGAAAACATCTCGCGAAAACGTGTGCTTTCTTATCCGTAACCTCCTGTCCTCAAATCCCTTCTTAAATTTCATCCTTGACTCCGTTTCCACTAAATCCCCCCCCGTTTGTACACACGACTGACCTGCCCGTGGTGTTCTGCGAACATATTGTGAATGTGTCCAACAAAGATCGTTATCAGGCAATTCAGTGTGGAAAAAGTTATTTCAATGACGGGATATGTCCTGTTGTAAAAGGCTCCAGTGAAACCTTCCAAGATCAAGCATAATCTGTTCAGGATTGCCAATTGACTTCCGATTTGTAAGGAGTCATGGTATCTTTTTAACTGTGCAAACAGTGTTTCAAGTAACATTTTAACACTATGAAGTCTCATACAAGTGACCCTTTTATCACCCTCACAAAGGGCAATTACTGTTGCTTTTTGCAAGGTCTCATCATATCAACATATTAATATTACATCGTATTTAGATTATAGTCCATTTTTTTCGTTATTTTTGACGCATTGGGTACTTGGCAGGCAGTACAATGGACTAATGGTTAGCAGTTCTGTGGGTCGCGAGGTTCATGTCTCGACTCAGGCCTTCCTGTGTGGAGATTCTCCCCGTAGACATCCATCCATACATTTTCCGATCCGCGCTATCCTCACAAAGGTCGCAGTGGGTGCTGGAGTCTATCTCAGCTGTGTTCGGGCAGTAGGCGGGGGACACCCTGAACCGGTTGCCAGCCAATCGCAGGGCACACAGAGACGGACAACCATCCGCGCTCACACTCGCACCTCGGGACGATTTAGAGTGTTCAATCAGCCTGCCATGCATGAGTACCCGGAGAAAACCCACACAGGCCCGGGGAGAACGTGCAAACTTCACACAGGGAGGCCGGAGCTGGAATTGAACCTCTGCACTGTGAGGTCAACGCGCTAACCACTGGAACACCCCCCCCCCCCCCCGCCCCTCCTCTACATGTTAAGCTTAATTAAAGACTCTAGATTGTCCATCAATGTGATGCTAATTTGAATCTTGAGGTTCCATGGCGAAAGTGGTCGTCCCTGCTCACCGCCTTTCCTTTTTCAATCCCGCATGGCGCCGTGAAGTTTCAAGACCATCATCCAGTACATTGACAATCAGTTTGAGCGCTACCTCCACGACGAGAGCGGCCTCAACCGACGCCACATAGTGGACAACAGGGTGCACTGCTGCTTCTACTTCATATCGCCTTTTGGACACGGGTAAGTCAATACTTGCTGACTTCATCTGACACTGAGATTACAGTTAATGGCGTTAAAAGTATTGCTCTCCCCTGATTTGTATTTTTATTTTATATGAAAGCCATTGAGTACCTCAAGTCAGTTCTTTTGTGTTCAATGATTCCGTATCATCACCTGAGCTCTCTCTGCCCTCTTGTCCCCCTTGAAATCCTTTTTCATATTGTCATCCTTCCCCCCTCCCCAACAGCCTGAAGCCTTTGGATGTGGAATTTATGAAGGCCATCCACAGCAAAGTTAATATTGTTCCAGTCATTGCTAAGGCCGATACGCTGACGCTGAAGGAGAGGGATCGCTTGAAGAGGCGGGTAAGGCACAAAAGTTGAGCCGACGCGCTACACTGTTGCTATCGTTTCTCCACCTCCACAATTGTTCCAACAATCACTTGTTCATATTTAATGGCTTGTGTTTATGCGAGGAAGTAACTGATTTATGTGTTTTTGGAACAATATCAAAGTATGGCAACGCGGGTGTTTACAACGCAGATGAGCACATTTCATCCAGTCTCTGCTCGTCTTTCATACTTCCTTTTGGAGCACCTCCAAGTGTCAGGCCGCTTGCACGCTCCCAAGTTTCCTGCTGACGATAGGTGGAAGGACGCAGTAGGACAATACACACGTCACAGCTGATCGCATTCATCGCAGGCTTTTCCTGCCGCTGATTACGCTCCGACATAAATTACATTTTCAACCTGGGAGCTTTTTAATTGGAAGTCACCCCAGCTACCTCTTCAAAGCTCAGACCTCCCCTCCTGTGCCTCATTCAGGCCCCGGAGCCGGTGGTCTGACAGGCATCAGGGAACCAACTCAAAGGAATCTTTTCACTTTCACAGGAAATTTGGTTTGCCACAGCACGACTGCTTGAAAACCACTGAGGCAGCATTTTATGGAATTGCGAGGTAGCACTTGACGGCCACAAACATTTCAATTTACTCTCACCCTTTGACTGTAATTACAATACATTACAATACAATACATGCTGATTTATATAGCGCTTTCACAACAGCGGCAGCTGTAACAAAGCGCTTAACAAAACAGTTAACATAAAGTAAAATAATAAACACAACACATAACAAAACACGGACAGTCGTGCAGTCCGAACCACTTTTCCATCCCACGCTTTGTTGTTTGAAGCAGTTATCGATGAAAGAGGAGCGAATCAAAGTGTCCTTTAACCAGTGGATCAGAGACGTCATGCTCAAAATGTGCACACGTCGGCTACAAGCTAAGTTTCAAAGTCAACAAGAAGCTGTAGCATCCATTGACGAAAAAAGAGATTGGTTCACTTCTCCTGTCCCATGGAAATCCATTTCAATTCCAAGCGGCGACTCACGGTTCCAAATCCAAATCCAAATTACTGCAAACATGATTAAATGTAGGGTAGTTTTTCAGGTTGAGTCCCAATTTGATGTCAGATCAGCAAAATGTATATGTGGGCACAAATTACACGTTCACCTGAATGACTTTTATAATAGCGATAAGAAAGTTCAAGTTGAGTAATCAATAAGAAGTTGCGGTTTGTTCATTTACGTGCAGTTAAACCATTTTTGTTAGCCCATTTTGTTGACGGATCGGACTACAAGATGACACCATTGTTGCCCCCACCCCCCGCACCCTTCTCTCGTACCAAACTGATCAGTTCAAAAGTCAACTTTTGAATTGAGCCTGGGAGATTTCCATCCGCTATTGCTGTCTGGAGGGCAGTAATAGTTTCAGTGGAGGTGTGAGTGGTTCTCACGTCAGATGTAAAGTTCCTCCATTGTGTACAATTGTCCTGAAGGGGCCTCTCAAGCCGAATCGTACTTTGTCGGGTTGCTTTGTGTACTAACCTCCATCAACCCCTCCTGTGGCCATTTGGATTGAGCAAACCTTGTTTCCTGTCACAACTGACCTCAGTCCTAAACTGCAGGTACTGTATCAAACAATATGTACAAGTATGGACAAATGGAGGCTGTGTTTTTAGGCAGTCCCTTCTTCCATCTCTCTTCGGGGTTGCAGTTCCGGGTCTGTCTGGTGATATTTGATGTCGGTTTTAATTCCAGCTACTTCTTCCAAGCTCATCTTTAACTGATGCTTGCTGTGTTTTTATACATTGTTTGTGATTTTGTTTTACGTTTGTATTGTGATATGGAGCGACCCGACATATTTTAAATACCGTAGTTTAAGCCTTAACATTTCCCTCCCACACGCTTTAAACAGTCTTACATTTGTCAAAAGCCATTTTTAAAAGCAAATTGTATTTCACTGCGCAATATAGCAGAGGATTACTATATTTCGACTGCTTATGGGAAAATGCGTTTCTGGAAAAACAAACTGGGGCGCCATAAGAAAACTCATGCTCATAATAATATCACTGAAGTTGATCAAAAAGCATTTGGTTGTTTGGATCAGATTAGCTGAAGTGGTTCTTAGGGGAACACGTGTGCATCCTGTCATAATGTCCAGTAGAACATTCCTTCCTTTGGTGGTTCCAGTGCCAGCAGCCATGAAGGTTGATGCATACCATGCACAATTTCTCACGCATTATTTATTTGTTTTCATTTTTGAAATGTTTTATTTGATTTGGTTTTTTTGTTTGCTGGGCATTTATCTCTTAAAAAATGAGACCTCCCACCTCGGAATGCACTTTCTCCTGTTCAAGCGAGGGGAAGCAGCTCGTACAGAACAATATACATTTCCTGCAATGCAGCACAACCCGGGTCAGGAGACGACTTATCTCAAGCAGGTCAGATTTACAGACAAAGAGGGGGTGGGGGGAGGTAATGTGACTGTTGTTCATATTTTCTTTTTCTCACTCCTGTTTGCTTCTCACACTTGGTTCCTCTCCTGAAATGCCCCCCCCCCCTACTTCTTGCTTTTTTTTCCTTTTTCTTTATCTCAGCCCACTCTATTGGCAATTTCCTTTGGGGGGGGGGGGGGGTCTTGCGGTGGTCTACTGTGCACAAATTGCTCAGTGAAGTGTATTTTGGTAGGCTGATCCCCTCTCTCAGTCCGGGGCCTTACAGTCATATCCTGTGTGGGGGAGTTAAGTCTCAATCAGTTTTCGTACTTTTTGTTCTCGTCTGAGCTGTGAAGATGCACATCTGGTTGAGGTGGGACACAAAAATCCGGTGTGTCTTTTACTGCACATCTGCAGCAATCTTTTAACGGCGTGATCTCTGCAATCGAAGTGAAGGACAAATCTTTCATTTTCAAGTGCATTCAATGGAGAATAGCTCATCCAGGAAGTCGGCTTCCTTCCAGCCCGGTAAAACTTTATACAGTTATTAAATATTTATCAAGTGTTTGTATTCATCACTTGCCCGTTCACCCGTCATCTTCAACTTTCGCCACTCATTCTGTTAGGACACATTTTTGGAGTTTTTCCTGTCAAAACATCAAACACTTGGCGGAAACATTCTTTTATGGGAAAGGTTCAAAAGAGATGATGCAAGGCAGTCAAGATTTATAAATCATCCTTCCAGTGTTTATCAGAATCCATGTTGGTTTTTGTCCCAGATCACACCCTCTTTGTGTGTGTGCGTGTTTTTTTACTTTTGCTTTTGGCTTTGTCTCCATGAAGAATACAATCCCAAATCCCAAATATTGGCAAGTGTTGGAAAGCTCATCATCTCTTCTTTTCCTGCACGAGCCTTTTGGCAATAGACAACTGTGGTGCGCTTTTTCCTCTCTGCTTACCTTCCGTTTCCTGTGTCCTGGCTTTTCCTATTCCATGTTTTCATCCCCTTTCTTCTCTCAGCCACCATTTTTTTCTCTCTCCCCCTTCCTTATTGCAACGGCCCTCTCCCTGGACTCCAGCACAGGGCACACCCGCCCTCACCATCCCACCCCCCCGGGCACCCCCGTCCCATTTCGTTCGGCCGCTCAGCTGCTGTATTTCACCCCTGGCCAGGGCACAGTCAGTTTTCCCCTCATTGTCTGCTTCAATGTCGTCTCCCCAAAGCACTCGAGCATGTGTTGCTGTGTGAACAAATCCTATGGCCCCGCAGGGACACATTTTTGTCCAGAATAATCGTACCAGCCTGTGTTTTCTTCGAGTCCAATAACTAAAGCTGTTTCAACAGTCTGGTCTGTCTGTTGAGCAGGAAAAGGCCAGGCGGAAGTTTTGGCTATTTTTTTTTTTTTTTTTTTTTTTTTGGAAGGGTAAATATTTAAAGAACTTATGTAAAGACTGATGAGTCTTGATGTGCATCTTGCAAAGGTTTCACTTTCAGACAATTAAAGTTGTGGGTGAAGTTTATGTTTCTGTAGGGATGGACATTTGGCAACATTTCTTACTGGAAGATGGAGGGGGGGATAACCCATCAGTTTTATGATCGTGTATTGTTTTGAAAGGGATATTAATTTCGAGGTATGGCGTTATTAAAATTACAGCTCTGAAATCACCTTGTTTGAACCATTTGGCTTAATAAAAACAATATCAAAATAATTTTTCCCCATATACTGTATATTTGGAATATTTGGTTAAAAAAAACGTCCATCCATCCATTTTGTAAATAGCTCACGCGCACTAGGGTCGTTGGCACAGAAGAAATGTGTACCATGCTGGAGGGCTCATCCGTCCGGGGTGTTGCATTCTTCACAAACAGGTTGTTTATTTATTTTTAATCAGTGCAATTATATTAGCTTTCATTTTCATTGATATCGATTTGTTTTGGAGAAATCAACATCAAACTAACGACTTTAAAACCACATCGTAGAAATGAGCGATGTCGCTACGCTATCTCCCCACCCCCCCGGGCATCCATGTTTGCAGTGTCTCTTTTGTCTTGCTCTCTTCTTCCACCTCGTCCGTGCGTAACTGCTCACCCTTCCCCTCTGTGCTCACCGTGAAAGAGGAAGTAAAAGTTAATCAGAGACAAATAAATTCAAAGAGGCGGCTCATTGACACAACTCTACGCAGAGCCAATCATATTGTGCTCTGGTTAGAAGTTCCATCAAAGAAAAAAAATGTAGACCTTGAATTTTTAACAGTACACTAAATCGTCAAACCTCTCTTTTATACTCCAGAGACCCTTTCGATTCGGTGACCAACAGCGGAGTCTGACGGTGTGGTAGAACATCCCCCCCCCCCCCTGTACCCCCTCCGCATGCCTCACACTGTCCCCTTTCCAAATCTGCCTATAACACGAGATCACTTGAATAGCTCAATTGTTCCTCTCCTTGCTCTTTGATCACAGGAAAAAAATGGGTGGTCTGAATAGTACTAAGACCTCCAGCAAGACAACGGGGAGGGATTGAGGTGTGTGAGGACGTTGAACGCGGCGAAGTCATGTGACACCCTCGACGTTACCGTGGCTGCACCGACTTCCTCGGTACTTTCCATTCGAACAAATCCAGCTGTTCTGGTCCGGTCTGTTCCAGTCTGAACTGTCCTTCAGACCCTGATAGGATCTATCTGGAATGTGCGTGAAGAATCTTAAATCCTGTGCACACAGTGGTATTGTTTCTTACTGTGCCACTTTATTTGAGCCTGTGCAGCTCAGATGGGTGGGAGACACAAAAGAAATCACTCATGGTACCGCTCCTCCCCTCGACTGTTTTTCCCCAAGACTTGACGCCAGATTACAGGAGATCAAGAGAGTGAGGTGGCGGCCAGTTATGTGAGAGACGTGGCCACTCGGTCATCATCGGGTATTGTTGAGGCTCCTTCATCCTCCGAAAGAGTCCTGGGGGACAACCGTTAGCCTGACTATTGTTTCCTGGTTACAGGCAAACACTTTTTGTGTATCCTTGGGGCTGACTACACATGACAAATTTGAACTAAAAGTGAAACTGGGTTTGATTTCACCTGTGTAATGGAGACTGAAAAGTTTGGAAACCTTTTTCTAGGGAGTGGAGAAAATTTGCTTTTGGTGAAAACATGTCAAACAGAACATTGGCTATGATGCGAATTATTTTGCTTTATGGACACCTCCAGCTATTAAAAAAAAAAAAAAGACAGAGAGGGCTTTTGGGTCAACTCGGTGACAGTGTGAGTATAAGACTGAATGGTTGTCTGTCTCTTTATGTGCCCTGAACCGGTTGCCAGCGAATCGCAGTTAAACCATACAGTACATATATACATACTGTACACCACCGGTGTCAAAGTCAAGGCCCGGGGGCCAGATCTGGCCCACCACATCATTTTATGTGGCCCGCGAAAGCAAATTAAACATCTCAAGTTCCATGATGCTTGCTAAAGTCTGAACCAAAATTTCAAATTGTCATGTGTAATCCACAATGACAGTCGTTATTCTTGATTTCTGATTTTAAAACTAGTTATCCGTCAATTTGTTGTTCGCTGTGTTTGTAATATGTGGAGGTGATTAAACATTTATATGGTTTCCCAGAACGGCCCCCCAAGGTAAACCTTAACTACAATGTGGCCCGCGACAAAAATGAATTTGACACCCCTGCTGTACAAGGTTTAAGTTTGAGGTGCCTAAATTTGTACGAGCTCCATCGTGTTGGCATTTCTGTCCCTCACAATCCACGTGAGGTTCGCTCAAATCTATATTTTACACCCAAAAGCTGTACTTGTCTCATATCCAAACTGAGGCAATGTTGGCATGTATCAGTTCAACAGTATCCTCTTGACACAAATGAATACTTTCAGGGATTTGTCGCCATCTTTATAGCGTCAAAGAAGGAGCGTTTTTTTTTTTAAATGCAAAGAGCAGACCAAGCACATTGTGGACAGAGACTCTTTATTCGTATTCAAATTTTTCATGGGCCGTTCAGCTTACAGTGTAAACGCCTCTCCGCTGTCATGAATCAGTGAAATGTGATTCATATAAAAATATCACATTCTTTCACTTGCTTTTTCGGAGTGTTATCTCAGTTTGTCGTTTTCAAGACTCTCCATATTGACACATTGCTCTCGAGCTGGCGCACAACGATTGCCCCCTGGATAACCTCAAAATAAGCCAATTTTTATCACGATGGTACACGTGCTAACAAAGGGATGCATAGCTTTTCACCCCGCAGCATTCTGCAGAAGCTGGCAGGCAGGAGGTTACATAAATGTTACTTCAAGTCGCTTTTCTCAAATGTTTTTCTTGCTCCTTTCCTCTTTTGTGTTGCACATTCCTCAGGAGCAAGTGCATTTGGAGGCAGATGAAGAGCTTCTCTGTACATTTGCAGAGCGTAATTAGTGATGGTTGTAACTCTTCAAGTGTGCCTTTTTTTTTTCCTTTTTCTTTCCCCCCCCCTCTTGTTGGATTTCTTTCTCTCGCTCTCAGCTTTGTTGATTTCCTAAGAGTGCTCCTGCGCTCGTTTCTACTTCCAAGTATTGTTCCCAGTGGTCAGCCAGGCCAGAGGAGGCTCGCCTCTGTCTTCAACAACTGCGATTTCAACAATTTGCTTTTGTGTGTGTGTGTGGGCGTGTGGTCACAGTTTATCACAGTCCTGTGTTGCTCTCTTTTCTTTCTTCTTTGTAGTCCCTCAGAAGGTGTTTGTTGGTTGTGTTTCTGTGGCTTTTAAGATATATCATTTATTTTTCCCATACTGGGTAAATTTACAGTCTACAGCAGCAGCTTGACTTGTGAGAAGGAAAACAAAGGATTAAATAGTTGATCGCTTTAACGTCCTAAGACCCGAACTCTTGCAAGGCATGCATTTTTATTTTATTTTTATTTTCTCTTATATATTTAGGCTAATTGGGACCTGATGAATGTAAAAACAAAAGAATTACCTTTTTACTTGATGTAACGTCCTCGTAAGTGGACGCCCAGGCCCTTATAGTCCAAAATTTAACATTATAGTCTTGAAAACCAAAGACGTCATGTCCACACATGTGGACGCCAGGTCCCAATTAATGATGAGCTTCCATTTTGATGGCAGGTTTTGCTGTTGACCTCTTGTGCAACTCCACCGCATTCCTAGCTCTACGTTTAGGTAGTAAGTAACCTATTTTTTTGGCTTCAGTTTACCGGATTTGAACTAAATCTTTATAAAATATCAGCCTCCACCCTTAATATTTCTGCATGGATATTTTTCCACACACAATGCGTCATTTCAAGCTGCACTGTTAACCACAAGCTCAGGCTTCCTTTTCTAATTAATATTGCAGTTGACTCTCGAGGGGCATTGTTCGACGCCTTGACGACAATGAGTTGCGTTGCTTGGCCAAGCATAACAGCTCAGAGTGAGTGGTCTTGTAGCCGCACAGGATGGTCATAAAATCAAGATGGCTCCCACTGCCAACTGTTTTTGTGCCAACAAAAATACAAAACTACAAGGAGGAGAGTGCGATGAAGCAAGCGGGATGTAACAAAACTTGAAGGAGTCAACAAGGATTTGGAGTAAGGCAGGTCACGATCCTGGCACCTGTTTGTGATTATCCTGTCGGCGTCACACTGAGCACGAATCATTCTCCCGTAAACAACGACAACAGATGCTTGTGCACGACTCGCCCATCGTGGCATCAATCCCCGAAAACCTTAATGTAAATTCAGACTCATCTTACCCTTCAAATAAATGCGCTACGCATACCGTCGAGAACTGCTGCTACAATTTCTTTGCCTTTTCCCATCCAGGGTGGTGTTCTGCTTGCTATAGTTCACAATCCACACGGCCAAGGGTGATTCCATACCCTAAAAACGTGCTTCCTTGATTCATGAAGCAGTGAAGGTTCACTATACTGCAGTGTATTTCTGTTTTGCTTTTCTTTCCGTCAAAGCAATTACTATCACATTGTTAGGTGACTTGTTCGACTCTAATCCTGTCAAGAAGACTAATGAGTCCAATCAAATCCCTGTGTCCACGCTATCGAACTACTGTACTGTTGGTTTGTTGTTTGTTTCTTTGTTTCCTGCCATTGTATGAAGCATGTTTATTTTCTCGCTGATGGCAGACTTTCCCGAAACTGTCCAGTCGCAGCGTGAACCCAAATCGCCTTCCATATTGGAAGCATTGAGAAGAAGCCCTGGTCTTGTGTCACGCACTCCAAAGCGTGTTTGTTTTTACATCTGCAGCTTAACAATACCTAACCCACCCTCTCTCTCTCACACACACGCACACACACACACACTCACACGTACGCTATGCACCTATGCATCACTGAGAAAACAAGCTTTAGCCATAACAAGTGTGCAAACAGGAGCTGCTCCTCGTAGGAAAACCCACTGTCGCTTCCCGGGATGGGAGCTGACTCACCGCTGTCCCTTTATACTCACCTCTACATGAAAGTGTCCCCAAAAGTCAGGAAAACAAGTCTTGACGTTTCTTGGCTCCGTTACATAACAATACAGTATGCTCCCAGTAGTACAAAAGACAAATGCTGCCTTGATGTTTAAAATAATAAATACTGACATGTGTCCCATGGTCAGGGTAAAGAAAAGCCCCTTTGTGTTAAGACGTCTCAGGCCTCGGCGGCCTTTGAATAGAAAACTATGAGGAGTTGACTCCTTTATGACTCGTTTTCGATTTGAAACACACACACACATACACAGGCGACTTATTTTTCACCTTCCACCCCCTTTCTTTCTCCACACTCGTGTCCTCCACGGGGGTTTTAATTGTGTTGCCGCAACAACATGCGTACGTGCTCCCACCCACTTATTGGTCTTGTGGGGCTTCCTTCTTCTCTGTTTACGGCTCTCGACTGCAGCTGTATTTTCGGCACAAGCGCCAGCGGGTTTGAAACAAAGACTTCTGTTTCAGTGTGGATGTGTAGGTGCTCCATGGAGTATTAGTTTTATGGAACATTTTTTGGGGGGGGGGGTTCCACATCTGATCTGACTCTGTCTCGGGATCATAGAGGCTTGGAGAAGGGAGTGTTTGCAAAGTGGTCATGACCCCAGCCTGCTGGCCCTCTTTCTGCATTTCAGATCCTGGATGAGATCGCAGAGCACGGAATTCGAATCTATCAGCTACCTGATGCCGACTCGGACGAGGATGAGGAGTTTAAGGAGCAGACCAGAGTCCTCAAGGTGAGTGGTCCAGGCTGTAACTTTGTCTCCATCTGCTGGTGATAAAAATCACCTTCCGTCTCTTTCACGGCACCTTTACATGCTTGTGCAGGTGCATCTACGTGTGTGCCGCACTTTTTATGTTGCTTAAAGGGTTGTGACACTGCAACACGGCTATTTGTTGTCATACGCATGGTGGTTGGCATTGTCGGTTAGGATTTTAACCAGCGGAGGTTCCTAAGGCAAAGTCATGTGATTGTTTTAACCCATTCATGCACCAAATAACATAACCTGATCACATGATAAGATGTCCGCTGTAGTAACCGCTGTCCCTGAAAGGGGTAACTAGTGATGAATGTATTTAAATTCCCATAAACGGCCACATTTAATTGAGATGCACCCGTGTTTCCTCTGCTCAGGCCAGCATTCCTTTTGCTGTGATTGGCTCCAACCAGCTGATCGAGGTGAAGGGCAAGAAGATCCGCGGTCGCCTGTACCCGTGGGGCGTCGTGGAGGTGGAGAACCCCGAACACAATGACTTCCTCAAGCTGCGCACCATGCTCGTGTGAGTCTCAAAAAATGACCCAATTTTTCTTCCATCGACTTCAGAAATTTGCCTCAGAGCACTACTCACCCCCCCCCCCCCCCCCCCCCCCGCAAGCTTCTGAAAACATAATCACCGGTGTCCTGTGCCTCTTGCAGGACGCACATGCAAGACCTGCAGGAGGTGACGCAGGACCTGCATTACGAGAACTTCCGCTCAGAGAGACTGAAGAGAGCCGGAAGGTAAAATGCTTTTATGTCACTTGACCGCCGCGCAGCTGCTGTTTGCTTCCACGTTTAATCCTGGAAAATTTGGTTCCCCATAGAGCTGTGGATGAGGATGTGATGGATAAAGACCAGATACTGCTACAGAAAGAGGCGGAGGTACACACACACACACGTACACACACGTGCAGTCGTCAAATGGGTTTCTCGTATATGTATTGTTTACGCGTTTGGCCCGTGCAGCCTTGCGCATCATTTGGCAACAGTCAACTTCCGAATGAGCCTTGATGATCCTGTTTGTGTTACAATCTGGAGTGGGCAGCTGCAATCAGAGCGTACTGTAAACACAATTATATACGTCGGGCAGTAGATGACTCCACTTCCTGTCCGGATGTCCTGGCCCACATTTATGGTGGGAATGACCTCCATTTGGAAAAAGACAAAAAGCTCAGACAATGGCCTTGAAATCCAACATTATTTTGTATAGTTTGTGGTACTTGTTGTGTTTTTGTTTTAGTTGAAATGCACCAAAGAAAATTGGAACAATGCAAACCATCAATACATGTCATTTTGCATTTCGGGTGACGCATGTACTTAAGTGCCTTTGATTTAATGTAATGGGAAATATATATTTGTAGTTAATGAGAATATTTGTCTAACTCTAATTTGACCTTGCAGGTAGAGTTTAAAAAGAGGAGTAAAGGACAATTTTGTTATTAGTTGCTACTGACTAGTGGGGGGAGCACAAACAAAAAATTTAAATCCAATGGAAAAAAAAATACATGTCCCTTGTATAGTTCTCCTTTCTCCTCACAAGATGGCAGCAGATAGCTCAGGAGCTTTGACTAGATCCTTACTTTTTCCAAATTATATTTATTCCCTTTGCCTTCACCATCATCATCATCATTTTGTATTGCTCTTTGACCTTCCTTTAGCTGAGACGCATGCAAGAGATGATCGCTCGGATGCAGGCACAGATGAAGATGAAATCCGACGAGTGAAAACACACACATACACACCCCATGCTGTCACCCGATACAACCTGCAAAAGTGTTTTTAGGATCCGCCAGTTATCTACTCCTCCACGTTTCCTTCACACGTGCCATCATTTTATGACCTTTTAATTTTGTGATTATTTTAATATCTATATTGTGTCGTTACAGTGAATTAGAATTCATTGGCAGATTCCTCTTAGTCTGTTGATATGGTATGCCGTATGATCTGTCAGGCTGTCAGATAAGATAGTAAGTACTATCACACTCGTGTTTACCAAAGGTTTTTCTGTTCAGTCTTAATAATAGTCCGTTGCAGCGCTCTTATGAGCTCCCAATCATGGTGATTTCTTTGCTTCTGTTCAAGTCACACATACTACACAGTATGATCACAGGTGTCATTTTCCTGCCTAATGTTGCCACCTTATACATCCGTAAAAATGTCTGAGGCTGCTACAAAAAAAAAATCACAATATTACCCCCAAACATGGTGCTTTAGTGCCATTTGCTTCTATTAAATTTATATGGCGTATGACGTCAGTGTCTAAACGACAAAAGCTCATGTTCAGCAAAAACCTGTTAACAATACAGTGGAACTTCGACAATTTATATTTGAACACAAACGGCAGACAGCCTGTTTGCAAGCGTGGTCACAGAACAACGTTCAACTAACTGTTGAAGTCAAGTTACGACTTTATGGACTTTTTGGTTTTGGCCAGTTTTTGCAGCACTTGAGCAGTATTCGTATATAGAATATGTAATCACTGATTTTATACCGTTATGCAAATGTGCACTCGTTAACATGACTGACCCAGTGTACTTCCAATGCAATAAAACATTGTTTACAATAAACATTTCGACTTCCTTGTTATTCATGTTTTCTTTTAGCTCTCTTCGCAATGTAATTGTACATGATCGCGCTACACCATTGTCTCCCGAGATGAACCGATGCCGACGACTTTGCACATGGCTGCTGAAGTATCATGCCCTGTTCACTACTGTAACTCTCTCTGTGCTAGTCTACAACCTAACCATTTACATCAACTTCTAGTTGGCAAGAATTGCCACACGAAAAAAAAACTGCGCAGTGAGTCAAACAGAAAATTAAATTCAAGCTCTTTGCCCACACTTTTCAAGTCTCCTTACTGTGTACCTCCAGCCTGTTTATACTGCTTTGGCTCCAGATTTATCACTCTGCACTCACTTCCACAATCCCGCCGAAATATCAACACACCACAATTTAAGACCAGTCCAAAAATCTTGTTTCTCACTCCTGATATTGGGTTATCACTGCTGTGAAACAAAAGTAAGATATTGTGTGCTGTTGACGTGGTTGTGACGAAAATGAAGGTCACTGCAGTCAATTCCTTCTAAAGTTTGCCCCAAACAAAAGCCGGATTTGAAATATATTATATGTAACCTTAAAACATTCTCAATATTGTCCAACACCCAAAACAGAATATGATTAATAAAGGAAGACAAACACTGGAGATTAAGTGGCTAAATGTTATTTAGAAAATGTATTATTTACACAAAATCGTAAAAATACCAGTTTATCTGTGTTTATGGTCAGTCTGCTCATTTAATGGCAAATGCACCACTTTTTGGGACTCACTGTAAATTTGTAAATCTGACTGACTGTGCCTGACTATCCATGAACTTCCCAACACGTCACCTACATGGACTACGATAAAATAAGACCTTGGACACCAAAATAAATACAATATGGAGAACAAATAAAAGATACAGGTGGATAAAAAGTGACGCATGATAAAACTGGAGTAACAAATACATTAAATAAAGCGTTCTTGTTAGTGACTCAATCATAAGCGAGTGTAATAATTATACAGTATATATATGTTATTACATACACACACAATTTAGCGTCAGAACCTGTGAATTTGTTCTTTATTTTAGCTGCTAGAATATTGAACGTTGACGTTCTTGAATACCTTCAGTATCCTCAATTCATTTCCTGCTTGTTGGCCATTCAGTGAGCTGATTGGCTGAGCCAGGGCGATGGGCGCGGCTTTCATCCCTGACTGT
Organism: Hippocampus zosterae; assembly: GCF_025434085.1. Taxonomy (NCBI): domain Eukaryota; kingdom Metazoa; phylum Chordata; class Actinopteri; order Syngnathiformes; family Syngnathidae; genus Hippocampus; species Hippocampus zosterae. Next base: position 9,100,333 of record NC_067456.1, on the reverse strand, counting down.
CGGCCTCTTTTTTTGTTTTTTTCCCCCTCCCTCTCGCTGCTTGCGTGTGCGTGTGGCAGCCGAGCGGGGCGCATCTCGTTGAGCGGTCGACATGACGGCCAGCATCCGATACAAGAGCCGGATTCCGGTAAAGACGGGTGAGCCTTATTTCGTGCTTCTTCTCTGCTCTCGTTTGGAACATGTTTCGTTAACAGAAGCGCTTCGTTGTGTGTGCGTGTGTGTGTTTCTGGGCGTCGATGTGCAACCTTGCACCTGCTCCTTCTCCTCATCTTCCATCCTCGAATCCATCGTGTGTATCGTGGCCTACAGAGGAAACTGCCGAGGTAAGGTATAGCATTTATTGTCTCATTTTTAAATTCTTTTGATAGAATTTCCTTTCTCTTTTTGGAGCATGATTTTCATTATTTATATATTATGAAGGATGCTTAGAGGAAGAGGAGGAGGGGCGATTGTGCTGGTGGGCTAGGTTTCATTTTTAGTGGAGCAGCATCCTCCTCTAGCCATTATAATTTTTTTCCCCACTCCGTTTTTATTTCCTTTTATAAAAGAAACAAAGCTATATAGCCTGCAGGGTTCTGTTGAGCCAGGACCCCCACTCCAACAAACCTCCGCTCACCCCACCACCAGGTCCTTTCTCCCTCATGTTTGCATGTGCTAAGTGCTTAATGGCTGACCATGCATTCATAATTTGCCACTATTAAATTGCACTCTGAGTCACAACAGTGGCATATTTAAACAGAATCATTTATCTGATTGGACCAAGTTAAAAAAAAAAAAGATGGAATGGAAATTAACATATTTAGGTTGTCATGGATGGTGTACTGTAGCGCTACACTCGCCGGATTTAAATGCAGATAGCATGGGTTCATTTCCCACTCATGTAAGGGTAAGAATGCAAATCTCCGTATTTGTGCCCTGTGATCAGCTGGCTACCAGTTGTTGTCTGCTTTTCCTTGCCTGAAAATGATTTTGAATAATTCCTCAATTTGTAGTTAATTAATTGATTAAATTTGGAAGGAGAACAGATAGGGATGAAAGACGTCACAGTTGAGGCCAGTGCTGCGTTATTGCATCAAGCTCATGCGAATCTTGCAAAGAGTATCAATCTTTGCATCATAAATCACAATGATGTGATTTACTAATATTGCCATTGAATTAAACAAAGTTGAAAATGTAATTTCTGAAAAATATGCATTTTATTTGCCCATCTCTCCAAACGTCAAGTTTATTATTGTCTTTTGCAGCGCTGCACTTAACTCAGTGCATTTTTCCCAAAAAGTGCAATTTTGCTTATTACGATAACAATAAGCATAATCACGCTGTTGTATGTACGGATGATTATGGGATTATGAGAGCGCTGAGGAGGGTGATGTAAGGCCACAATGTTATTAACTGTTTAAGGACACGCTCACAGTGGCAGTTTCCACAAATCTGCTTAATCCTTTATAGGGCACTCATTGAAACACTCAAAAATTCAGATTTTTAAAACCCAGAAAATTATTGTGCTTACAAGCCTGATAAGTATTCTATTTGTCAATGTTACTTTTTCAAATATATATTTTTTCCTAGCATACTTTACTGATTGGCCGTGAGGGATCACATGGTTTTACGGCCTTATCAGGAGGCCCGAGGCATCCGTTACTTTAATGTACCGGTTAGCCAATATGTGCTACAATAAAGGCTGCATGCTGCCCGCCCCTCGCATATTTAGGTCACCTCCACAATATGAATATGTACATTCATGTGTGAGACATGTGACTCGAGGCCTTTGCAACGATGAGAAAATGTGAGAGAACATACACGACACTTTGTGGGTTGCACCAGAGGACGGGGTGACTTCCTGTTATAATATTCTATCAGTAGGTAGAGCTTCACCGAAAGACCGCGAAGTTGATCGGTGAGCGTTTAAACGAAACGAAAAAGTCTTCTCTAGTCCCCCCTCACATTGACAGAAAAAGAACAATAAATCAAATGCTAAGATGGTATATAAAGTACTCTCCCTGCTCTCACTGTCTGGCTCTTTAGTTCTTCCTTCAACCATTGGTTTTTCGTCAGCTCTTCATTGTATTAGATAAACTTTATTGTCAAACTACTGTATGTGTAACATACAGCACAGATGACATTTCTTCCCTTCATGTCCCTTTTTCCGTATTTTTCTATCATTTGACATTTCTACATCGATCACAACTCCTGTCTTCTGACGTTTGAATTGATTTGGAACCTGTCGTCCATATTTGGTACACTATTCCTGTTACCTGGTTTATGCCGCTCCATGTGTCCCTTGCGGCCAGCCTCTTACACTCGGCTGCGATCTGCTGCACCATCTGTGGCGCTCCCTTGCACAGCCTGCACCTGGGGTCATGGCGGTTGACCCCGGCCTCTATCGATCTTGTATTCAGGACCTTTTCTTCTGCTGCCATGATTAATGCCTCCACGACCATGGTATAAGGCGGTCTCCAACTGCCCACGTCACATGCACGGCTGACTCCGTCATCCGCAAAGGGAAATCTTGCAGCTCATGTGCCAATCTCATGCACAAACTCCATCCAGTTGATTTCTTTTTCCACAATGTCAAGTGCCATGAGTGCTTCCGCCACGATTGGCCAGAAAAATGCTATGCTTCATCCCACAACAGCGCAAACGCCCCATTACGCCCAAGTCTACCTGTACAAAGTCTAGCAATGTACCAAAAGAAAGAAAACTCCACACAGTTAGACTGCTCATACTCTAAACGTGCGCTGGGACTGAAAATAGGGTCTCTGTTGCTTATGGGGTTATAACTACCACAACTTTGATGCTAATTTCGTTAGCCTGTCTATGGTATATTGCATTTTGTGTTAGCAACAAGCTACTGAACTATTGAAAGAAATGTGGTTTTGTTAAATACATACAAAAAACAAAAAACTCAACCCCCGCCAAAAAAATTGCCAGAGCGACAGATCGTTTCAGTCACTTCTAGGTCGACACACCACTGTACTTTTTGGAGATTACACTTATTACACACAGTGTGTACAGTATGTACTTTTTGTGACATTTGAGTTTGTGCGTGCGCTGTAACCTTTTCCGGTGTGTCTTGGCTCGATTAAAGTGTGAAAACACAGGTGTAAACACTGATAGTTAGACATTGAAAGGTCTCCTTGATGCGTCAGTATCTTTGCAGTCCAGGTGTGAGCTCCCATCCTGTTCTTTGTCGGCTGCTGTTTTGTCTCCTGATTGAATTATGACCCCCCGCAGCCCCTTTCCTGGCAGATAAGCCAGACAGACAGATTTTCTCTCTCACAGAAATTCACACTTGGACCAAATCCACTTCATCCACAAATCATTTTGAGGTCACATGGTATCAGCACACACATACACACACACAAGCTTATGATTTTTTTCTGGAAAACCAGGATTAGTATGATGCCTGACAACATTAAATCCAACCCGACTGCTGTACTGTATTTCAATATTTACTTTTTGAAGTTTTTCACATTTTTTTCCCCCTCTTCCTTGTCTCACTCCCACTTATCGCATCCCATCTGGTCTGTCGTTGGACTGCGCAGCGTCCAAAATAATGCTGCTGACATTTGGTGGATGTTGCCATAATTTCCTGTGAGCTGTGGTAACACTGTTGCCAGGCAACTGTTTTTTTTTCTGATATGAAAGAGTGGACGTGGCTTTCATGAACCGTCCACAAGTTCTAGTGGTGTGAGTTCTGTGTGGTGTGTAACACTGAATAATTGATTGATTGAGGAAAGCATATCAAGTGTCCTATTGTTCTCATCGCATCGATCGTCTTCCCAAGAGTGGTGAACAGATGTTGACTCTCTCTTCCCCCAAAGTGCAGATTGAGCGTGTGCAAGTGGGAAGTGAAGTGGAAGTCTTCAATAGACAATAGAGGAAGACGTTCAAGTGCCTTGTGATTACACTTGAAGTGCATTTGTCAATTTCAACTTTCCATGTCACAAAATCGGTGGCTTACTTGCATGTGACAAAACTTTGGGTATATAATTCACGTTGAAGTAGCATTCTGCTTTTATCAAGACAACTGCTGCTGGCGAAGGCCAATCTGTGCATCCAACAGTAGTCGGTGCAGCTCTGCTTACCTTTGGACTTTGACAGAAGAAAAAGGGCACACTCGCAGAGGACGGGGTTGTTTGAGTGTGATCGTTTTTCAGACAGTGTAGATTGGCCATTGCTTGAAAGTGACTCCCGATCTTCCCCCAGCCTGATCATGCCATCGGTGGAGAAACAGTTTTTTTGTTTCACACTTGATGGCTGGGCAGGCATGCCAGTGTAGGTGTTCACCAACTTCACTTTTCTTTTTTTTTTGTTGTCGCCGCTACAGTTGACTTGATGTAGATTAATCGACGATTTTTTTTTCAAGTTTTCGACTCGTCGTGTGTGCTTTTGCCTCGAATACGAGCTTGCTGGCTCATGCTCCCCATTATCCTGAATTGCGCTGGGCGTGCCCCCTCCCACTCCCCCGACTTGCTTGGTCAATCAAATTCAAATATCTTTGTGGCCTCGCTTACAGTCGGAACTTATTCTCTTTCTCTTTGATTTATCAAACACAATTTTAGAGTTACTACTTTTATTTAGGAGTAGTGAATGAAAAAAAAGTGTTCGGTCAAGTGAATTGTATGAGATCGGACTGTCTGTGAGTTGTCTCTGTATTTTTAGTGATTGGATGAGTAGATTGGCGGAATTAGGAAGAGGATCTTTCCGTGCGTCTATATGGGATGAAGCCGTAAATGAATCTCGTCAAGAGAGCCAATTATTAGCATACAAGCCATTAAAACGCCAATTTCAACGCCTTCAAAGAGTGTTAAATTTCTTCCACTTTTTAAATGTATCTATGAAATGTGCTATATAGTGTAAATAAAGCTGCCTCGCCTTGCCTTGCCTCGCCTTCAAAAGCAAGTCGCAACCGTTCCAAAAGGGATCTTTGAGGAATTAGCTGGAGGCTGGCCCACATTTCACGATACGCTAAACCAAAATTCAAAGTGAGCAACCCGTTTGGTCTGCTGGATAATATTCGGATTACAGCTCTGTGAAAATGTCTGAGCTGTAGTGTAAATCCCCCCCACCCCCCCTAAAACACACGAAGAATATTATCTAATATTTACATTGAATATTTGTTCAAAGCAAAAAGAGGTGATTTGGGGATAGATGCTGTGTTTTCTCAGGAAATCTTCAAAAGTCAAGTCTGACATTTGCCTTGTTTACAGAGTCAACGTAATATTGAAGCGGCCTACTATTTCAGACCAAATCAAAATGATTCATTTCATTCAACTTGAGGTGTGTTCCTCAAAACCATTAATTACACCCTCTCAGATTAACATTAGCATAGAGGCTGGTGTGGTGCATGTGGACCTGTTCATCACCAAGTGCTGGACAAAGGGGTTCGGGGGTGTTAAAACGCACGCACACACGCACACACACACACATTCAACGATTCACATAATAATAATAATAATAATACATTTTATTTATAATGCTATAACTTTAGTCTCGTTCAAAAAAATAAAGTAATTCTAATTCATTGTAAATTCTTTATTCTTGCAAAAATAACTCATTATTGTGGGACTGTGTTCTCTCGATTCCATGACTTCATGACTTCATTAGGCAGAAAAACAAACTTTCAGTCAGACAACACTTTGCAGCTGTCATGCCTAAAAGTGCCATGTGGGGACGCTATCGCCAGCTGTTTACTCATATTGCAACTCTGTGAAGCAGAAAGAAAGTTAGGTCTTCGCTGCGGGCTGCTTCAGGTATTTTTGATACATTTTCAGTGTTTCTGGGTTGCGTGTTAGGAAGACAGCCTCTTGCACTCTCCTTAGACCCATTTGGAAGGGCTTCAATATCAATTGTATGTTTTTGAATCAAGCGCTCCCTGCTGGGCTTTATTGTACCGTCGCTTCCTCTTATGTCATGCCTTTGAACGCGCAAGAGGAACAAGTTGATGGCTGCCTGTTGAGCTTTGGATCGTTGATACTGTCTCCATTGACGCATTCATGTGAATGTGCACACAAGTGAAAGACAATCAATCTTTGTTTGTTTGTTTGTTTATTGAACATAAAACATACACAGTAATAATTTGACAGAAAATAAGGTAGATAAAAAAGTAAAAAGAAAGAAATCAGTCTTCATTCAACACAGTTATTATGTTCAACAGAGTAGGATGAAGTAAAAAACTTATCTAGTCCTACCCCGTTATGTGTTTATATCTACTAAATCATTTTTATACCAATCAGAAAAGAAAAAGTAAGAAGCTTGGTACTGAAGTGATTAATTATTTAATATGCAGCAGTCCGCTAATCATTTAAGACCATGAAAAACAAATGCTTTTGCCTCTGAAATGTAAGAAATGCAAGTCAAGTACAACTTTATTGTCAAATGCGCTGTATGTGCAACATTCAGCACACTGGTACTCTTACATTATGGAAACTTTTTCGATACTTCTATGACGTGACTTTGTTTATTGTAGTTGCCTGGTCAATTAAGATGAGTCTGATTCTGATTAAGTTGCCGGAAGGACAGAACATAAGGATGTGTGTGCGTGAGACAGCTGGCCTATGAGACAAAGGGTGTTGGGCCTTTGTCTGCCGTGCTATCATGGTGCATCTGCTCCTTTTATTTATGAAGACGAAGCGAAAACTTATTAGCATAATGCACTCCCTCCACATTCACCTAAACCAAAACAACAAAGTCCAAATGACCCCCCCCCACACACACACATCATAAACACAAAAATTAGAACAAAATTATCTTGTCATGACCTATCCCTTTTGTCAATTTTCACAAATGTGTCATCTTCTTTAATCAAGAAAATGCACAATATAGTAAACGACCCTCCATAGCAGATTCCAGGTTCATGGTCTCGCTACTTCCCGGATTTTTGTGGCACAATTATAACTTTTTGTTTCGTGTAACTCTCGCTCAAATTGTGAGTAATTCCACTATTGACCAGGAGATAGCAGCACGCTCATTTAATTTGAGACTAAATTTGATAGAACCAAGTCCTGTATTTCAACACACGGTTTTTACACGAAGTACAACCCATTAAAATACTTTCAAGAATTGTCCAAGTCACATGATGTCCATTTTTTTTAATTTGACTGGATTTAATTTTATTTGATTTTAAGTTATTCATTTGCATTTAATTTGAAATTTGTGATTTTCATTCTAATTTTAACTCTAACTTTTAAATATAATTCAAATTTGTGTTTTACTTACGATTGTATTTTTCGTTTTCAATTTTTTATTTTCATTTGTCATTAGATTTTTTTATATTTATTTCATTTTTTCCACTCCTCTGGGTGATGCGCACGCATTCACGGTCAACAACGAGTCACTCTAACGAAAACCGCGCCAACAAACTATCCGATCCGAAGATGCATCTACGAAGCGTAGGCGCAGCTCGCTGAAACAAACGAAGGTGCTCAATTCTCTATATCGTGGGGAAGGGGCCCATGGGCCGCTGATTTGTGGTTTTGGGTGGATACTCTATGTGCTCTGCGATTGTCTGCCGACCAATTCAGGGGTGTACCACCGATGAGGACGATCGCTATACTGTATAGAAAATGATTGGCTGGGAAAAGAAAAAAGTAAGTCCCTATTTTGAGTACAATGTCTCCTTGTGATGGGGAGTACAAGTGTGCAACTCACTGGACATGACATCCGAACAGGGTGTGCCTACTATTTGGTGGGAAAGAAAAAGATCTGCTTTTTTTTTTTTTTCTTCAAATACGCTGCCCACATCACATGTGCCACGGACACCCCCGAGCCGCGCACGCACACATACACACACACGCACACACGCACACAACCCTGTCACATCTGGAAGAAATTGGCTGTAACCTTTGTTGCCGCACATTCCACCTCCTAAATCCATAGGCTGGAAAGAGTTTCTGTAGTAGTAAAGCAACTTATCAAAATGCACAGTGGTTGTCTACAGTCAGTGGTGGGAAATAACAAATTCCAAAGAATTTGTTACTGTATTTATGTAAGTACAAATACCTGAAAAATCGACACCTCCCCAGCTCGGGTTTTTGATGAAAACCCTCACTAATGTGTATGATCATATGCTAGCAATACTAAGCTAGCATAAGAGTTGTAAACAAGCCGATGTAAGCTACACTGTTATCGTGACTTATTTGTAAGACTAAAGTGTTACGATAACATTGAATGTTATCGGTTTGAAATGGTATTTTGGGTGGGGGAAATGTACAATCAATTAAATATCAAGAAGAGCTGATAAGGCTACCCGACAAGCGGGAAAGTTGAAAATTAGCTTCTGAAACCGCTCAGCTGGCTTATGTTCTCTGCTTCTGTTTGCGAGTCTTATGACCATCTTTTGGCAAACGAGGGATGACGTTTAGTTTGATTTTCTAGAGGTCAATTTTCTACCATCGTTTCAGCAAAGCTCAAGAAGTCCAAAGTCTCTGTCTGTACTTCTACTTACCGTAACTACAGAGACTGAGTACTTTTGGCACTTCAGCCATGCATTTTTAATCTTCGTTTAAAATGTATGTATCAAATTGAATGTGTTTCTTTCGGATGATAATGTCGCTGTTTCTCATTGGGGACCGGCTTGATAGGTGCTATTACAGTTCAAGGTTCTCTCTATAAAATTGTGACATCCCTGAGCATGTTGATGAACAGGTTGACTTTCCGCACAGGTTGATTATTGTTATGACAGCGCGTCCATACTTGCAACCTAAGGAGATGGTAGTGGATTTCACGTGTTGTTTCTTCAAGCGCCTCTTCCTGATCAGACAGGTTTTCTCTCTCTCTCTTTCGGGCTAAGCTCAGCAAAGTTGAGACTCTTTCTGAAGGGGAGGGAGCGAATGAATGAACTTCTTTGAGGCCTTTTCTTGGTTTCCTCCCACAAATTGGCACCTCTGGCTGCGCTTCGCCTAGCTTTTTGTTTTTCCTCCGCGCAGTGTGAATTCCTGTGTACCTGTCTGAACAGGGGCAGACGGAGACAAGGGGTATTAAAAAAAAAAAGAAACAGGGAAGATCGTAAAAGGGGAGTTTATTTTGTGCGTGTTGAGGCTTCCCGTTTGTTTGTATCCCGATCCCGTTGGACTATTCTTTGGCTGGGTGGACACGTCGGCCAGCAGCTTTTGGTGCACTTATAGCATGGATGCCATCATGCTGCAGGAGAAACTAGTGGAAAAACTCCTGTGCCCACGCGTGAGAACGGCCAGACAGAAGGTATAAAGTTGGGATTCAAAAGTGTCTGTGGTGTTTTATATGGAAAGAAAATGGTGGGGGCAGCATCTGTTTACAGATTACATTTAGGAAAAGTACCTTGATCATATACAGACACCATTTTCTTTGTTATTAATATAACTGTCAAATGTGCAATTTTATTGATTTTGTTAGGACATTTTTTTTATTTTGGTTCCCAAACAGTGTTGTATGTTTTTATTTTGCAGTGTTAGCAATCTGTGCTGGTGGTGGTAGGGAGGGGCACTCCAGTTACAGGACTTGAACTCAAGCCAACTCCAGTGGCTGATTTTATGATTCGTCAACTGCTTGGCAATAACTTGAAAGACTCGACTTGAACTCAATGACTTGACAAGTCATTCTGGGTACATCCGAAAATCTTCATTTGGTAATATAGAGTAGCTTTTGTTTTTGAAGGAAAATGTCATTTTTAATTTTATTTTTTTAATGTGTTTGCCGTTAATCTGGCAACATCACAGACATCGGCTAAAGTTGCCTCATTGAGCAAGTGCCGTACATTTGGATTCAAGGATAATCTTTTTGACAAGATGGAAAAAAAGATAAGAGCAACATGCAACTTTTGTGACTTGAAGATAAGAGAGAGACAAAACATGAGTTCCCGACCATCAAAGTTTACATCGGCACAATATTTTTTTGTCAAGTCAGCTCTGTAGTCATCATGAAACCAACTGAAATGTGAAATGTCATTCAGCAGAGTGCAGACCTCCACATAGTCTGAGCACTGCACCATAAAAAAAACAACCCGTAAAATCTATCCAAAAAATGGAGGGTAACCAATTTGCAGCCACTTTAATTGAAAAAAAAGTGCTTTTGTTTATTTATTTATTGCACATTTCCATCTATTGCATCTGCGGGGTTACTGCCTGCCACTCAAGTGTGACGCAAGCAGATTGTTAGCAGGCAAAATGTCCAAATAAATTCCTTTATTTCTGCAATTTTTCAGAATGGCATCAGCAAGTAGCCCAATCCGCCACTCCTTCGTTTGGCGAATATGTTTGGGCATAACACAGCTCACTAGGGGCAAAACATTGCACAAATCATACATGACAGAAGCAGTCAGGTATGATAGATGGGGGACAGGACAAGGCACAGCTTGCATTGGCTGGGAATCAAACCCAGATCAACTGCTTGGAAGGCAGCTATGTTAACCATTATACCACCAATGCATTGTGGGTGAATCAATGGAGGTTTTGCCCAAGATGAGTCTGAGCTTTAGGCCTATCGGGCTGTGGTGTGTGTGTTTTTTTTCACCACATCACCCCCTGCTGCGAATTTCCCCACTTGCCCCTAAATGTAAATTCCAAACAGGAAACTGCCCACAAGAGGATTTAATTGGCTTTCAAAATCTCACACGATTCATGCTGTGTTAGTTCATTCATCGACTTTTTTGACCAACTTGTGTCCTCCATGCCACGTCCGGCCCCTCACCGGTGGTCTTTATGCGTTGACATGTTGACATTGGATATAAAAAGACCAGCTGTGTGTTTGCACAGTTGCTCGTTTTTTTGTTTTTTTGAGTTCTGGTCAATGTGGCGTCTGTGTGCGTGTGAATGTCCTCATGCAGCCAACGTCCGTCTGAGTCTGTAGTTATGTCGACACACAAAAACGGATGTGGCGATGTTCTAGCACGGACAGCAGGAGTGAAAACTCAAAGACCCCTTTACTTCGGTCTTGCTTCTGAACAGGGTTTCTTCCTTTTTTTTCTCTCATGAGAACCAGCGCCACAGAAAATTGATGGCCGGGGGGGAAAAGTGCTGACCGTTGTGATGTTCGTCTAAGTTTCTCCACTTGCCACCAAATTTGATGTACAGTATTTTCTCACAGAGCAGTGCCAATTTGTGTTCTCTGAGAACCACATATAGTGATAATGTCAGCTTTCTATTTTAGAGCATATGGGCCATTGCTGAGGTTGAACTTTTAAATACAGTGCAAAAAAATCTAGTGTCAATGTCATAGGCTGGGTTTTTTTTTCCGTCTGTTTGTGAGTGAGCAGGCTCCTTCGTTGGAGAACAATGTAAAAGAACTATATTGTGGGCATCTATAATTCTTGGCAGAGACAGGTAGAAAATTAATAATGAATCCAACAAAGTGACAAAATCAGGGAGACGAGTTGGGTTTTTTGCTGGTTCAAGGAAGATGATGTCAGACAGTCATGACCCTTTCTAGAGAGGTTGTCTTCACAGGTAAGCTGGAGCCTATCGCAACTGATTTGGGGCGAGAGGTTGCCTTCACCCTGGACCGATCGACAGCCAATGTCCGAAATGTGGATAACCCATTCACTTTTTTCCTTTTTTTTTTAATGATGAAAATGGACATCCATGTTTTTCACAGGACAGCGATGATATGCAAACTCCCCAGAGCAAGCCCTGAGCTAAGAATCAAGTTCCTGTCGACTTTATGGCAGACATTAGCTAACTAGGGCTCAGAAGATGATCTCATTAGTCGTAAAGAGCGGTTTTACTACCAGGAAGATGACTTGGTAAACTTGACTGTCAGTCCACATGCTCAATAATCTGTAATTGGTCTTACAATATTCCTGCAATCCTTGCTGTGATTATTTTGACGGAGGTAAAAAAATACACGTGCTTCTCCATACAAAGTGAAGCATGCATATGTTTTGTGTTTCGTAGGAGAAGCAGTATGTGGGCTTCGCCACTCTGCCCAACCAAGTCCACAGGAAGTCGGTGAAGAAAGGCTTCGATTTCACTCTTATGGTGGCAGGTCAGTTGTGGCTTTTCTACCGGTTCTCACCAATCAGGACAATATTCTGACAATGAGAGTGCCACTGCCACCTACTGGAGTGGATATGCAATTCCACTTTATTCTTGTATGGCAAAGTAAAAAGCATGCTCCCTTGGGTCACAGCCCTGGAATTGCAAAGCGACCCCACCTAGGGTGGCCCACCCCAATTACTTGATGGACTTTTTTTATAATCTGTTTACTGATCAGGTGAATCTGGAATGGGCAAGTCCACTCTGGTCAACAGCTTGTTCCTCACCGACCTCTACAAGGACAGGAAGCTGCTGAACGCTGAAGGTGAGTCTCATCATGATTAGCTACGTTTTCATTGCTGGCTGGCTGCTTGATGGAAGTGCTCCGAGGTCTGCTATTTATTTATATAACACGCTTTCTCTTGTACTTTTAACATGTCACACGGCCACAGGCGGTGGCTTCCTCTTATCTGCTTTCTTCACTTGGAGCTCAAATAATGACTTATGTCGTGGCACACACAAGTTCAGTAGTGTTGTATCTTATGAAGCAAACAACAGTCTGATTAATCACTTTTTCCTGAAAACACCACTCGCTGAAGAGACTCTCATTTCAATTTTGAGAGTTTCATTCGTACTGTGACCACACTTGTAACTCAAACGCCAATATCTTAAATCATTGTTCGCGATTGAAATGAATGGAAGTACCGTTAATCAGTTCCACCCCCCCCCCCCCCATCCGTTTCCTGGGCCACTTATCCTACTAAAGAAAATTGACGCTTTCATATTTTACTTGATAAAAATACAGATTCCTGACATTGTTAAATAGAATGGAAAGAATCAAAACGTTTGTGAATCATAATGAATTCATTGTGGCCCCTTTTGGTTAGCGAGATTTGGCCACCGGGGGGCAGTATAACGTCATTCCGACACAAACGAGGAATTGTTTCACGATGACTGTAGTCGTTTTTTTCACAAGGCATAAATAATATTTGCCCGTAAGAGACAATTGTTGTATTTGAGTCCGTTCCGTAAAGAGTTACAACAGGGCCACATAAATGCAATACATTATCTTGTCTATCGCATTTTACATTATGCGATAGCATTCATTAGTGGATGTACTCCTCTTTTTTTATTTAGTTTGACAATAACCTTTAATCGGGGCTAATTTTTCTGCCAAATGGTAGCCTGAGTGGAATTGAGTTAATTGCCAATGAGGTTAGAACGATAAAATAATCTCCAATATCAGGATCAAAACAGAGTACTTTTATCTTTATGAAGGCAGAAGTTTAAATACAGCTCTTGTTTTAAATGTACACTATGCAAGTGTACCTATTTTTGTGTCCATTGACACCTTTCCTGCATGAGATCACTCACTTTTTTCTTCATGTCATCATGGTGGCCAGAGCGCATCAACCAGACGGTGGAGATCATCAAACACACCGTGGACATCGAAGAGAAAGGAGTCAAGCTCAAGCTCACCATCGTCGACACGCCGGGTTTCGGGGATGCCGTTAACAACAATGAGTGGTGGGCTGTGATTGCCTCAGTTTGGGGCTGAAGAAACTGCGAATGTACTAATGTGTGTGTGTGCGTGTGTAGCTGGAAGCCCATCACAGACTACATCGACCAGCAGTTCGAGCAGTACTTCCGAGACGAGAGCGGCCTCAATAGGAAGAACATCCAGGACAACAGGGTCCACTGCTGCCTTTACTTCATCCCTCCATTCGGTCACGGGTAATGACCTACACACGCGCACACACACATTTCCATTAAGTTTTATTCATTTATTCCCAACAGTCCATCCCGTACATTCCATCGTGTTTGGCTGCGTTTACTTTCTGTTTATTAGATTATTTCATCCAGTCAGATTTCAGCCGCTCTGCCCCTGCTGTGTGAATAATCCGCCCAAGGCTTCCAGAATCTGTCGTGTTGGCCAATGTCATTTCAACTAAAACACGCATACAGAACCCTACGCTAACTGTGCATCTCTTGGCTCAGGTTGCGACCAGTGGATGTGGAATTTATGAAAGCTCTCCACGAAAAGGTGAACATCATCCCACTCATCGCCAAAGCTGACTGCCTCACTCCCACCGAGATCAAGAAGCTGAAGGATCGAGTGAGTCCAACCGCTTACATCATTTGTCCCCAAATTACGGCCCGCGGGCCGAATGTGGCCCGCCTCTGCATTTTCCTAGGCCCCCTGAACAATACCAAATATGTGTTATTAAGTTTTTTTGGTGGGGGGGGGGGGTCCCCCTCCAGGTCTGACCAGGTGATCGAGACTTGTAGATGCATAGGACATAACATTCTATTCCACCCTTTTGCAGTCCTGCCCTATTCGGAACTCCTCTCTCCCCAAAATAAATAAATGAATAATTAAAATCTGCGATGCACTCTTGTAAAAAAAAATGGACTAACGGCGAAAAGATTATGTAAAAGAGAAAAAAAAGATTGGTTATTATTGATTTCATAAATTGTGCCTGTCAAGAGCCTGGAAAAAGGTTAATACATGGTTATGTGTGGCTTTTTGGAAAACAATAAATGTTGATGTCTCGACACCTCCTGCGATCGTCACACTTTTTGTTCCAAACCGAACTTGGCCCCTCTCAGTGAAGGGAAAAAGTTTGGGGACTCTTGGCTTACATGCTCACGCTGTGGTTGACACTCATTCTGATTGCAGTGTGTGTGTGTGTGTTTGTGTGTGCGTGTGTGCGTGCGCAGATACGAGAAGAAATCGACAAGTTTGGCATCAAAGTCTATCAGTTCCCCGAATGCGATTCAGATGAGGATGAGGAGTTCAAGCAACTCGATAAAGAGTTGAAGGTGGGCATCGATGGATTTAGTTATAATGCAGTTAATATTTGTAACCCTTTACATTTCAGTTTGTCTGCGCAATATACACGTTTTATAACATTGGTTGTGGCTGAATATTCTCAATTCAAGATGTGTTTCTAAAACATGTGTTACTACAGTGAACACATGCAGGGTGCTTCCACCACTCATAATAAAATGTAATTATTTTCCCTGATCGGCAGAGGATATCTGTACTTCTCCAAATGAAAATTGTGTCATTCATGTGTGCCATTGAGAGCAGCACGACGCCCCTTTCGGAAAGCAAGACTAATTCATGAAATTGCAAAAATATATTAATGATTAAAACTAGTACCACAAAAAGGCAAAGATGGACCATTAAAACAATAAAGCAAGGTGGACATAAATGGCATAGAGCCTGGAAAAGTTTTATGACGGCGACATTCAAATCCATAATTGTACGTGTATGCAGGAGTGCACCCCATTCGCGGTGATTGGCAGTAACACGGTGGTGGAAGCTCGAGGACAGCGAGTGCGAGGGCGACTCTACCCCTGGGGAATTGTTGAAGGTGATGTCATCATCGATTTCCTTTTCGCCACTTCCGAAAAGCAAAACGACCCACGTTGAAAATTGCGTTTACGCTTTGCAGTGGAAAACCAATCCCACTGCGACTTTGTGAAGTTGAGGAACATGCTGATCCGCTCGCACATGCACGACCTCAAAGATGTCACCTGCGACGTCCACTATGAGAACTACAGAGCGCAGTGCATACAGGAGATGACGAGGTGCGAAGTGTTTGATTACACCGAGGGACAGAATTCACGTTTACAAATTCATGAGTGTGTCTTAGAGCGCGTCTCAATTCGTGTTTGCGACGTGATCCTGTATTTTGTTCCCGTTGACCCCCTTATACGGGTACTTGTGTTTTGTACACAAACTTCGCAAACACCTAACTGCTGATGTTTGGGGATTTCGACGCTGATCCGCCTTTGTTCTTTTTTTTTCGCCCCCAGTAAACTGGCACAGGACAACCGTATGGAAAGTCCCATCCCGATCCTGCCGCTGTCCACTCCCGATGTGGACACAGAAAAGCTGATTAAACTGAAAGATGAGGAGGTAAGACGACAAATGGAATGATGACAAGCTTTATTGTTCTCTGCTTGCATTTTATTGCGCCGATGATGATCCGTGTCACCTTTATTGTCAAGAATGCGGGTGGCACAAATGAGATGAATTTGCCTCGCTCTGGCGCTGCATAAATATCAAATCAGAATTCAAGAGAAGAAATTGTACATTTATGGCCTTCAATGTACGGAAACCTTCTTCTTCTGTGTGCGATCAGCTGAAGAGGATGCAGGAGATGCTGACCAAAATGCAGCAGCAGATGCACGACAAAGACTAGCAACGCGACGCAACATGGATTTTTATTTTGTTGTTCATTGGCTGTACATTTAGGTTCAGTTTTGGTGCTTTTGTATAACTCGTTTGCCTGGATGCTTGTTTTATCCAAGGCCTCTCTCCCACCCCCCACCTTAAACTATGACCCCCTCCCACTGCATTCCCCCAACTGCGGTTGAACAATAGAAAAGCCTCATTTTAATCACTAATCACCTCATTTATAAATACAGCGCAAAACATTTGGCGGATACTTTTTATGGGTATGACTGTGCAGCAATCCAGATTTTAATGGTGTTTTGTTTTTTTTAATTCCGTGCGTGACGGAGTGTCTTTGTGTTATTGATCCTCTTCTGGTGGTCCAAATCTCCCTATTCGTCTTTTTGCACAGTTGCTTTCCCTTTATTTAAATTGATCTGATAAACATAAGGAATGCATTATTTATTGCAATGCAGGATGTGGAAGCAGCTTTTTTTGTTGTTGTTGTCGTTTGGCTGGTTTCAAACCGCACTTATCGCCCGGGATCAAATGTTAACTGTGAACACCAATAATGATAATAATTATTATTATGCTGACAGGGTTGTTGCGTAAGCATGCTGCCGCTACTTGCCTACTTGACATTCTCCATTGCTTCACAGCTGACATTTTGCGCTCGCCTCGAAATCTTCTCTGACATTTTTTTTTTTTTTTTGCTTATGTAGAGGAGCAAATACTGGAGAGTTGACATTTTTTGTTTTGGAAAGTGTGAATTGTGAAAGTGAAGAAGAACAATGTGTGAACGTGCGCCAACAGAGGAAATCTTCCTTCTGTCCAACTTGACAAATAATAAACGTCGTCATTCTGTAAATGTTTGCCGTGAAGAAGTTGTCCATCTTTTCCAGCTGTCACAGAGCTTGTGGGGTTATTCCTTTTGTCATCATTTATCTCCAGCAGCCAGTCTTCCTTCATCCTGACATCATGACGTAGGCATACATAATAAGGTCTGTAAGTCTTGAGAAATGTGAGCGTTTCATTTTTTTTTTGGTTAAAGTTGTTCATATTTGTTCGAAAGACATACACGACATAGAATTTTTGTTCTTTTTTTTCTGTTTTCATTTTTTAACTGAAGGAATAAAAAAATGATGATGTGGGACGAAAGAGACAGGTTTAAAAATATTTTTACTTTAATTATTTTGCAATGGTAATATCATTTACTCTGAAGACCTTGATTTGTTTACTTTTCTTTTGACTTGACACACATCACTCTATTGTCAATTCGACAGTTTTTGTTCCAGTTGTACAAGTTTTAAAACCGTAGTTACGTACTACTAAAAAAACTGACTGGTCACAATACACAATATCGATGTCCGGTTTCCATTGACACGATTAGAACACTACTCATTCAACAAGATGGATTTTTGCGGGGGTACTTTGCACTTGGTGTACAACTACTACTAAGCCGTGCTGAGAGCTAATATGCAGTTAACCTCGTTTGGAAAAAATCTTTTGATACAGCTCGTGTATCAAGTGTTATTACTTTGTTCTGTTTGTATTTACCAAATTTGAATTGAATAGAATATGACTTAAAATGTGACTTTTTGAAAATAGGCATTTTTGTTTGCATTTCCTCACTTGGGGGCAGATCTGCACCCATTAATCCTCGACGTTTTCATTTTCAAACTTGAGAAAGGAATGTAACATTTCGCTATAATGGAGCATGTCGAAATATGTTCGATTCAATATTTTTTTTTTCGACTTATAAAAATAATGCCTAGCGGCCTATTAGGAGGTGAACTAGCGTGAAAATAAAGCGAGATAGTGCACAGCGCACATCCTGTTAGAAATGCTTATCAGTGAGGGCCAGCCGGCAGCATCACACTCACATTGAAGCTGGTGAGAGCAACACGCCTCGACAGGGACAACATACAACACTCATGGTAAGTACAAAATAATATTGTCATGTCATATTTGTCATAAATTTAGTTAGGCCTTTGGCACCCGCATCATATCAGGCCAAAGGCTCACCTCTGATTTTGAGAGTCATGACCTGGATGACTGAGAATCATCACCATTAAGCTTGTTTCTCTCTTCAGTCATTCCCGAGGATGAAGGAACTCCAACTTCTGTGTCTTCTCATCTTTGGAGGTCAAAGTTCTTTGGCATGCCCGCATCCCTGCAGCTGTCATGGGAGCCTGGTGGACTGCAGCAGCAGGTTTCTCAACTCCTCCAACCTGCCCAGCATCTTCCCTGAGGGCACCACCGAGCTACGCCTTCACAATAACCGGCTGACCACTCTCCCGAACGGGCTTCTGGACAATCTCGCATCCCTTCGCCGGGTATCCTTGTACAGAAACCCGTGGACATGTGACTGCGGCGTCCTGTACCTGCGAGCCTGGCTGAGACATCGTCCCGGCGGAAGTTACTCTTCTCAATTTCACGTTAACTGTAGCTCCCCTCCCCACCTCAGAGGGAGATTGGTGGAGTATCTGACTGAGGAGGAGGTGCTGGACTCCTGCCATTACTGGTACTGTGACCTGGCCTTGACTTCGCAGGCGCTCCTGTTTGTGTTTGTGCTGGTGCAGGCCGCACTGCTGGTCGCCGTCATCGTCTTCCTGAGGAGGTTTGAGAAGCTCTCCAGGGAGGCCAGGAGAACCAAGGAGGAGAGCCTCACAGCTGGAGAGAGAGAAACTGTGTATTTGCCTCTAACTGACAGGAGCAGTTGAAACTGCTCTATCTTTCACACAAAAATGGTAAAGAAGAATAAAAAAAAGAAAGTCTTGAAGACGCAGAAGGAGTTTTAAAAATGTCTGTAAAAGCATAATAAATGTTGCTGATTGTAGACCCTTTTATAGTCTTCAGTAAGCTGGAACCTACGCAAGCTCACATTCACACCTATGGCCATTTTAAAGTCTCCATTGGACTGAATATGCATGGTTTGGGAATGTAGGTTATACAAAAACTATTGTGAGTCATTTAATACATTTGGATAAAATTGACCACATTGTCCTGTATTGTATTGCCTACAACACATAACTCTTCCATTTCCTATGATTTTATGTCCTGTTTTTATATAATATCTCGCTTACTAATTTTTACATTGTATTTTCATATTGTCTGTACAGTGTCCTTGGGTGGCATGAAAGGCGCTTTTAAATAAAATACATTATTATTATTATTATTAATGTGTTTTAAGCGGGTCGCTAAATGTGTCCAATATGGAAATTGTGACACATTTTGTTGTATTGGTAATAAAGATATAGTAACGGAACCTCATGTTTTCCTCAACTGTTTTGTGGTTGGGAACAGTTGGATTTCCCCAAGCGTCTTATATAAGAAACCCGTAAAAATTACAGTTACTGTAACATGCTAATTAAGCAATTAAAATTACTCGTGCACCAAATGTCCTTACGTTTTATTTTTTTAATCAGAAACAAGAAGACATTTAATTTAGGCTGATTTTCGGAAAAGAAGAGGATTCGGTACTAATTCTTCCAACCCTCGATTAGTTTGTTTCTCGCATGGTCCTGTATTCTCTTGTTTTTATTTGAGGAAGGCTATCGGGGCGGGTACAGTATATGTTTTTAGTACGGACACATTTGACGGGTGGACTTACCCATGGATACATGTGAGGTTTCTAAAACGTTACACGAATGTGTGAATAATTCAATAAAATTGTTTCCATTGAAAAAAATAAACTGTGTGTACTTTTTTCTGTTTCTCGTGCGTGGTACTCCTTGGTTTGAGTTTACTTTGATGCGGAACCTTTGTATTGGGACTGTTTTCATCACGAAAACGTTTTCTTTTAGGACTTGACTTCTGTTTACACGTGAGGTTGAAGCAAAGCGGTCATAAAAATCGTGGCCGTGTCCAATAAACGGTATGTAGATTTTATACTATTTTTGGTTGCGAGTTGTATGATTAACATTTATTATACGTAACACTGTTGGGGTTATAAATGCGTGCATCTATTCGTTTCCCTTCCCTGAGGTAGAGATGGGCAAATTGAGAAAGAAGCACAACTGGAAAGGGAGGCAACAGAGCAAACCTGAACAACCAATAAACGAAGAAAAGGCTGATATTGTAGTTGAACTAGGTGACTGAAAACGACACCACGAATACGCTTTTCTTGGACTTATTTTTCATGGCAATTTCTTCCGTAGATGTGACAAGACTTAAGGGTGTCGATGAGAGCAACGCCTTGGTCCTCCCGGCCAGCAAATCAAAAAAGAAAAAGTCCTCAGTGACTCCCGTTTCCAAAAAGAAACCTCTCACCAAGAAGCAGAGGAAGGACCTGAAAAACGTGCTGGAGAGAAAGCAGAAGAAAGCTCAGGTGACAAGTCGACACTTCCATCCCCAAATCTCAACATCTCGGACTTTTCGCACTTTTGCTTGACGTGGACATTGTTGTGTTGTGTGCAGAGAGCTGACATCCTGACACGACTGGCTGAGGTGCAGGTTCCAGAGTCTGAACTGAAGCTCCTCTACACCACATCCAAATTGGGCACAGGGGAAAAGCTTTACCACACGAAACAGTATGTTGAGACAAAGAAAGTAGTAGGGGCGAAATAGTAGTTGTCGGGATGCTCGTATTTTAGTTTTTTTTTTTAATCCTGGTTGAGTCTCGAGACAGCCGATATTAAAAAAAATGCAACTTCCCAGGAATGCATTAAGCACATTTAATTTCTTCAATAGTAAACCACACTTTTTTAGGAGTGTGTGTCTTAAAATTATAGAATCATTACAGATGCACAGTTGTTGAATGACTGCTTGATATTGCTGAAGTAACAATATTGATGAATTGCTTTGTTAAATGCAATCAGTGGGGTCTACATTTGTTTGTCACACTCGTTAGATGTCTCTTTGAAGATAAGTCATTTGAATGTGTCGTATTTGCTCACTTGTCGCTCTTTCAACTTTTTTGATGGTGCATCTCGGCAAGCTGTTGGTTAGACCAGGCTTTGTAGACTTGTCCTGTAAGGCAGCGTGTAAGCAAAATGTTTCTACATTTTCTCTCCGTACAAAAGCTTGTGTCTAACTCGAACACAAACTCTGAGAACAAAGGCGTTATGCACTACAGGTCACAGACTACGGAATGAAGCCACCTCTTTAGGTTTCTTTCAGCCGATACCAATTTTCTGCTACGTGATGGCCCCGATTTCCGATCACATGACCAGATTGCAACAACTCAAGTAACACGTGGCTCTTTTTTGAAGTGTTAGATGACTTAGTCCTGGATTTTTCAGGTCACCTGATGAAGTTGTAGATGGAGCTTCTGGACCAAAGATCAGCAGCGTCAGTGGGGCCAACAGGAAGAGAAAATGGAAAGAAGAAGAAGAGGAGGAGGACGATGAGGGAGTAAAAGATATGAGTGACGTATCAACTAGTGATGATGACGATCATGATGAGGAGGAAGAAAACAGTGAAGTGAACAAAACTCCGGCGACGAGTGAATGTAAAGAACCAAGTCCTGCCTGTGAGGAGATAAAAGAGGCGGTGAATCAGGAACAGCAGTGGACACAGAAAAAACCGACTGAGGAGTCAATTTCCAACGACATGACGACGACGTCGTCACAGCCGGCGATCTTCATCGCGGTTGATAGATCACCAAAAATGCAGGTTTGTCAATGATTATGCTAATGATGTAATATTACTAATTAAGATTAAGATATCCTTTATTTGTCCCGCAATGGGGAAATTACAATCAGAATTCAGAAAGGAAAACGCTGGGTAGGGAGAGGGGAAAAAAAACCCACGCTCGAACTATCCTCTTCCGAGGATAATTTAATAATGATAATTTAGCTTTGTTCAAGGGCAAAAAAATTGGCGTCACAATTTGGCTTTGTTTAAATGTTCACCAGAGTAATTTTGACAAAGGTCCTTAAACACTGGCCGTCGGAGACATTTTTTTTCTCCTGCTTCCAATGTCGTATTGGACCCCCAAAACTCCACGCCTGTGGCCTTTTATGTTGAAAGTGGAGCTGAAAAAAAAATTAAACCACAGCTCGTCTCAGATCGCCGACACAATGTAATGTAAACGTCGTTATCCAATGATTAACCTGCTTCATCTTCCTTGAACCAGGAAGTAGCCTACTAACTAACAAATTGACAAACAACCACATACAGTATCTGACAGTTTTTGATTTTATTAGTATGTTATTCATTTGTGATTACCTCAACACCCGTGGGCCGTAGGCTGCTCGTTTGAAGCTACCAGTGTTGGCAGAGGAGCAGATCATCATGGAGGCCGTGAGGGAAAACCACTGCGTCATCATCTGTGGAGAGACAGGAAGTGGGAAAACAACACAAGTGCCTCAGTTTCTCTATGAAGCCGGCTACGCTAGGTGAGTTGGTCCTCGGGGCCTGGAACGCACCCTTTTGAAATGATTGCGATCCCGATTCAAACATTTCAAATTGGAGGCAGTGATCATGTGTCCTCTTCCTCCAGTGGCACTGGCATCATTGGCATCACCGAGCCGAGAAGAGTCGCAGCTGTCAGCATGTCGCACAGAGTCGCCAAAGAGATGAACCTCTCCACACGGTAACTCACTCTTCACGGGTTCGCCCTGCGACTGCTTCGAAACGACGACGCCCTCGACTGAGCTGTATTTTGGTTGTTCAGCGTGGTGTCCTATCAGATTCGATACGAGGGCAATGTGACGGATGAGACCAAGATCAAGTTCATGACGGACGGCGTTCTGCTGAAAGAGATCCAGAAGGTACAAGCTTTGTGAGCAAACAGATCAGATTAAAAAAATAAAATAAAATCGACTCCGTTTATTACCTTTGGTTTAATTAGTAGCATCCGATAACTGAGTCAGCATCACCGTAAGGTATATAAGACTATATAATAGTTGATTTTTTTTATTTTTATTTTTTGCTTTTTTTGCTGAATCCATGTCATGTCAGGACTTCCTGCTACAACGTTACAGCGCGATCATCATCGACGAGGCCCACGAGCGAAGCGTGTACACGGACATTCTCATAGGACTGCTTTCTCGCATAGTTCCCCTCAGAAACAAGGTGACATACACTGTGTGTGTGTGTGTGTGTGTGTTTTTTTAAATGATAAGTCGTGTGTTAATGTTAGCTAAGCAGCAGTTTTCTGCATCTTCAGAAAGGTTTGCCTATGAAGCTGTTGGTCATGTCCGCTACTCTGCGCGTGGAGGATTTCACCGACAACCAGAAGCTGTTCAAGACGCCGCCACCCATCGTCAAAGTGGACGCCCGCCAGTTTCCTGTCACCATACATTTTAACAAACGTACCCCGCTGGATGATTACACGGGGGAGGCGTTTCATAAGACCTGCAAGATCCACCGCATGTTGCCTTCAGGTGCGCATTACGAGATTTTCATGTTTTGTTTTTCCTAATTGAAGGCATCGTAAGTAGGAAAAGTAATATGGTGGACCCTCGCATATATGTGATCCAGCTTTTCATCTATTTATGATTTAAAAAACAATCTTATCTTCTGTTATTTGAAGAAAAGCTTCTCTATTCACCATTTTCTATGTACTGTATATTAATAGGGGAGCATCAATTATTCGTGGTTGTGCTCGGTCCATTTGCACCGTGAATAGCAGGATTCCACTCTGTTATCAAAGCATTCAGTTGTGTTTGTTTTCCCAACACCACTGTTAAGTTGCAAATTGATCAATTCTGCAGAAGAAAAAAAAATCAAATCTTAAAACGCAATGATTGTATTTCTGGTATTTTTCAGTAATAACATCCCCCCCGCCTCTGCTTCCCCCAAAAAATCTATTTTAGTTACAATTTTGATGGAACCACGAATGTTTTTGTTGTTCCAAAGAAACAAACATAACAGGAGGGTTAAATGACATTTGTACAACTTTGAAGTCTCACCTGCCAACTAGATTAGTTTTGGAGATTTTAGTTGTAGACTCCGTTTCCTTTCTCCTTGCTTCAGGGGGCATTCTGGTGTTTCTCACCGGCCAGGCGGAGGTTCACAGCCTTTGTAGACGACTGCGAAAAGCTTTCCCCTTCAAGAAGGGCGACACAACCACCGGTGAGTGTCGCTCGCGCTAAAACAACTCGGATGGAATCTAAGTTTTGGCTTAATTTTGAAAGCATTTTTGTGTTTAGCTGATGGTGAGGAGGACGACACCTCAGAAACAGTAAAGAGGTTCAAAAGGGCCAAACAGAAGAAGAGCGTTGTATGTTGCACTATTGCGTTGTCTGTCATTCGACTACATTGATAACTGATTACATGATTAAGCGCTGCGTTGTCTCCACTTGCAGTCACTGCCCCGTATCGACCTGGACAATTACTCCGCCCAGCCTGTGGACGAAGGGGACGAGGACAGAGAGGCTGGGATAGCCGAGGACGAGGACGAAGGCTCGGACTTGGACATTGGAGATGACCCTGACGACGCAGGCAAACGTCGCCGCTCATTTCACCGCTCTTTAGGTCCGTGAAATACTCTACTACATCAAAAGATGAACTAGGTTGTGTTTTGTCCCCATAGATGTGAAGGGTGACCCGTCCATCCCCATGTATGTCCTCCCGCTTTACTCTCTGCTGGCTCCAGAGCAACAGGCCAAGGTGAACACAACTAAGTTAACTCTACTGTATCTTTACTCATAACCTCAATCAAATAACCTACAATCAACTGTGCCGTGAATTAACACCGAAAACATGTATCATGAGAAAGGTTTAACTTGTCTAAAGTGCTTCTGTGTGTGCGTGTGTGCATGCAGGTGTTCAGGGCCCCTCCCCCTGGTACTCGTCTGTGCGTGGTGGCCACCAATGTGGCCGAAACCTCGCTGACCATCCCTGGCATCAAATACGTGGTCGACTGCGGCCGTGTGAAGAAGCGCTTCTATGACCGCGTGACGGGCGTGTCATCCTTCAAGGTCACATGGACCTCGCAGGCGGCAGCCAATCAGAGGGCGGGCAGAGCGGGACGAACGGAGCCAGGACATTGTTACAGGTCAATGTGGCCCTAGCACGGATTAATGGCTTTTATATTCATTTCAATGGGCAATACTGATTTGAGATACAAATGTTTTGAGTTGTGTAACTGGTGATGGAATTAATTTAAACTTGTAGGTCAGGCGACCACTTTATGTGCTTTGGGGTTATCAATAAAGGTTAGGAAACGTTGATTTACACAATCTTCCTCCTGCAGGTTGTACTCATCGGCAGTCTTTGGTGACTTCAGTCCGTTCTCAGAAGCAGAGATCACTCGCAGGCCGGTGGACGACCTGGTCCTGCAGATGAAGGACCTCAACATCGAGAAGGTCTCTTTCAGGTCGTCACGTAAAGTCTATTTGCAGAAAAAAATAAGAAAATATTCACATACGATATGTACGACATGCAGGTGGTCAATTTCCCCTTCCCTACTCCTCCTTCAACTGAGGCTCTTGTAGCAGCAGAACAGTTGTTGGTCTCCTTAGGAGCTCTGAAAGAGCCACCTCGCCTTGGAAGGTAATTGTCCCAGCTCTGATTCAATTCCATTTATCAAAAGAGTGTTCTCCCACTGAATCTTGGTTCATCATTCGTGCCATTTTTCAAGCCATTGTTTGTTCTGGGTTTTTACAACATGCGGAATTGACTTCCTGTAATGCTCTCACATGTCGGAAAGGAGAACCACAGTCATGTTGAAAGTCAAAAAAGCTCACATTCCAGTTTTTCACAAATTGGGGGTGGATCTGGAACGTATTCCTGGTGATAATCATCACTTCATGGCATTTTACAATGGAGAGGGCCATACACCGAACAGCCAAAACATTCGCAGCGTTCCTCTAATCCTCTTTGATTCTTCCTATGCTAGCTTTCTCTTTACAGATATTGATACTGACCAATTGGGAGCTGCACACACCCCTCACCGCACTGTCTCAATTGTAACTGCCCAAACAAGTTGCCACGCAGCTGTGAATGAGTCCAATCGGAATCAACTCTTCTTCCCACAGTCCTACAACAACTAATCAGTAGAATGTTGCTTATCTGGAGGATCGGTTGTGGAGAAAAAAACTTGATGTGCGACATGATGAATTTTACTTTCACCATCATGAAAACCTAACGCAACAGATTACATTTATTTTTCAAATTGTTCCCCAGCATTATTGACCAATTCTCGAATCAATAATCAATCATTTTCGAATAAATCCTCTACCGAGTGTCACTAGCCCATAATGTACTGTATGTGTATATTTGTTCCACGTCGTGGATGTTTTCTTATATTCTGCCGAGGCAGATGTGTCGTTTATGAAATGTCGGTGTCTCCTTCCAGCGCGAAAGAGATGGAGCGAGCAAGGTTGAGCTGCCCCATAACCCCGCTGGGCAGAGCAATGGCCTCCTTCCCCGTAGCACCGCGCTATGCCAAAATGCTGGCGCTGGGCCGGCAGCAGGAGTGCTTACCCTACGTCATCGCCGTGGTCGCCGCCATGACAGTCCGGGAGCTTTTTGAAGACCTCAACAGGTAAGGAGCACAAACTAATTGATTCGGTAACTCAGTGGTTCGCTTAAGTTCTTGGGTGCGGAGAGCCAGGGACTCCTTAATGGGAAGACAAGATTGTATATTTGAGAACCTCTGCAATATATTTTTTCACCCTTTTTGATTTTGGATTTTCAGACCTGCAGGTAGCGAAGACGAGAGCTCCAAGCTATCGCAGCGTCGTGCTCGGATGGCCCAAATGAGGAGGCTGTGGGCGGGGCAAGGGACGTCACTCTTGCTCGGGGACATCATGGTCATGCTGGGTAAATTTCTTTCCTCTCACATGGCATGAGCGGCAAGAACCTGCATGAAACTTAGACCACGTGTGTGCGTTTGACATCAGGTGCTGTCGGTGCGTGTGAGTTCGCCGGCTGCACTCCTAAATTTTGCGAGGAGAACGGCCTGAGGTACAAAGCTATGGTGGAGGTTCGCCGACTCAGGAGTCAACTCACGAATGCAGGTACTCAAACTCATTTGATTGCGTTTGTCATAGTCCAATATCTTGAGAAGAAGAAGAAAAACCTTTATTTGGCTCACAATGGAGAAATCCGCATTTTACAGCAGCAAAAATGATGAGAAAGTAGAAAAACTGGTGAATTTGGAGTTTTCATTTAGCTGTATACTATAATCATGAAAATGAATGAATGAAATATTTCAGTCTGATTGTAGTCCATCTATATAATTTATGGGATTTACTTGTTGAATTCAAGTGCTGAAATAAAGTCACTTTTCCGTGATGGTTCTCATTTCTTGAAATCCACCTGTGGTCAGTGTCAGTGTTCATAATGTGCTTTCTGCTCAGTGGCTGAAACACATCATCTCATTTTCTATTTTTTGCACAGTGAACAGCGTGTGCCCTGATATGGGAGTGTTCGTCAACCCCAAAATGTCTCCCCCTACGGCGCACCAGGTGGTCTGCTTGCGACAGATCACTCTGGCAGGCCTCGGTGACCATCTGGCGAGGAGAGTCCAGGCGGAGGAATTGTTAAACCCGAAATGGAAGGACGCTTACAAGGTGTGCTTTAGATAACCCTAACTGCCAACACCTGTGCAATTTCTACCCCTTTTCCTGTACACAGACGCCACTCATGGATGACCCGGTGTTCATTCACCCGACCTCACCGCTGTTCAAAACGCTGCCCGAGTTTGTCGTCTACCAGGAAATAATGGAGACCACCAAGATGTACATGAAAGGTCAGGGAGCGCGCCTACTTTTTGTGTCATATACAGGGAGTACTTGACTCAACCCATATTGTATGTTTTTGTAAGTCCTGCAATGTGATTGGACCATAGCATAAATGTGTCATAGTCTGATGAAAGCAAGGTGAACTTTTGGGCCATAATTCCAAAATGCATTATCATCATCAGAAGACCATCCCAACAGTGAAGCATGGTGCTGGCAGCGTCCTGCTTTTTTTTCCTTCTTTATTTGGAAATGGGGCCTTTGGACAAAGTGGAGGGAATTATGAAGAGTTCCAAATAGCAGTCGGTGTTAGCACAAACAGGAAAAGCCAATTAGATCAGCAGTGGAATTTTATTTGGGGCTATTCACTGGTACCGGTACTTTAAATGGTGGCAAAAATGAGTTTGAATGTGATTCGTTAATTCAGCCACATCCCCAGGTAGCAGAGGGTGTGCGCACTTATGCAAGCACATGATTTCAGCTTTATTTTACTTCTACTCATAAAAATGAGATGGGTATGCATTATTAGATTGTGCAAGTGTGCTGACCGTAAAGACTTAAAAGCCAAATTTCCACTTTGAAGCCTGTTTTTACAAGTTTATGCCTCATAAGATAAGATAAGATAAGATAAGATATCCTTTATTTGTTCCACACTGGGGAAATTTAAAGCCTCCAGCAGCAAGAATGTAGGTAGAAAGAAGGGGGAAAAAAAATCATTGGTGATTTGATGGTTGTGTTGCCGTCAGGTGTGTCTGCCGTCGAAGCCGAGTGGGTGCCTCAGCTGCTGCCTCAGTACTGCCATCTTGACCCTCCTCTGGAGTCACCGGCGCCGTGGTTTTGTTCCTCCACAGGCGGCATCAGGTGTCATCGCTCAAGCACCTTCTGTAAGCCGGCAGCAAGAACGTCGTCTGTCTTTTGTCCACTCTTGACACGAATGGCACACTTGGTGTTTTTGCAGTCCGAGTGGCGTGGCAGCTTCCCGCGGTGGAGATGGAGTATCCCGATGGTCTGGAGAGATACAAACTGTTTGCTCAGTTTATTCTAGATGGGCAGGTACTACCGACAGACTCGATTTTCAGTTCTATCTGCTCAAAAAACATCGGTTATGTTCATATAGTTTTATGACTATTATAAACCTTTCACTTTGCGGCTTCTCCCGCACTGAGGATTTTTATGGCTGAATTTTACGATACTACAACCGTTCTAGTTCATCTAATATGTTGGATGCACTGTGCCTGACATAGAGTCAGTCATAGTTGAATGTTAACATACAATTAATAAAAAGTCGTTACTCTAAAAAGTGCCATTTGAGTGAAACTTAAGCCATGTTCCTGAAAACTGTGTTTTTTAAAAACTATGTTTCATTAAAAATCGCAATTGCTAAATATCATGGCAGATGTCATGTGTAAAGCCTTGATGTTGGTCTTGAGTTTTCATGTGTGCTGTGCAGGTGTGTCCGAAACTGAAGGCCCACAGGAGCCATCTGCTGTCAAACCCCTCCATCATGATGAAATCATGGGCTAAGTAAGTCAATGCTCACATACACGCATACCTTCCCCGTCTTCAACAATACTAAAAAAAAAAAAAAAACAGTCTGACTTCTTCTCTCTTTGTGCTGTAGGCTGCAACCCAGGACAGAAGCTGTGCTGGGAGCTCTGATGTCGCAGAGAGTCGACTGCAGAGACGCTCTCCTCGCCCTGTGGAAGACTGACAATAAATGTACGGACTTGATATGCTGTAGCTGCCAAGATGGAGTGTCAGAATTTGTTTAACACGTTTTTGCCTCGTCTTATTTTCTCCCCACAGTTTTGCTGTCTGCATATTGCATGTGGCTACCTGAGGCCATGCATCAGGACGTTGCCAAAACTTGGCCACCAGTATAAAGGCCAACTTCTGAATGGAAAAAAGCCCTGCATTCATCCTCCGCTTGTCATTGAATGACCATTTTCACTTTGTTGCATTTTACAAACTCTTTGTACATGGATTTTATGAAAGACAATACCTCAATTGCGGTTCAGCTGAATTTGAATTGTGCCCCCGTTATAATCATGTGCATCTGATTTGGTCTTCATAAGACTCATTAAAATATGAACACTTTGTTTTTTTATGAAGAACAAAAACCCCGGTGCATGATGCTGCCATTTCACTGTAGGTATGGTGTTCTTTTGGTAACCGTTGAGCAGTGTTGTGTTTACAACAAAAAAAACCTTTTTGTAATTTTGGCCAAAAACTTCAACCTTTGTTTCATCAGATCATAACACGTTTTCCCCAGCGTTGGGCTTGGATGTTTTTATATAAATAAATCTTGCCATTCTAGCCCATGGCCAAGCCTCAGACGTATGAAGACGGGAGATTGTTGTCAGTTCTCCTATACAGCCAGTACTTGCCAGAAATTCCTATAGCACAATTCACTGTTATGTCAGCCTCCCTGCCGAGCTTTCATCTAATATTTTCATCAATTTTGGAGCGCAATCCAGTTGTTGGTACTGTAATACGTACCACTTTTCTCCACCTCATTATGACTGTACTTACGGTGTTCCATGCTGTATTTGCCAGGAATAACTAACTAGTAGAATGCCTCAACTTGACGTTATTCAAAGACACACTCATTGTGCTGAGTTTGAACATGATTGGTTAATTCCTGGTCACTTTCACAGTTATAAGCACATGCGAACACTTTTGCAACCTCATTCTCAGTTCATTTTTCATTCCTCTTTGAATGACTTTTTCAATTAAGTTATACGTCACATTGATGGTGGATTTCTTTTTTTAAGATTCAGCTTGGAAAAAGGTGTATTGCATAAAAATATTCATTTGAACTTTGTGGACATTTTAGAGTCTTTTTTAAAATGTTTAATTAGGTAAAATAGTCTAAATGCAGATGGAAATAAGACTGCGTCATATTTTCATGTAATGTATGTACTGTTCTGTTCAAAAATCAAACAAAATGCGAATCAGTCCTACTTTTACCGGAGTCTGTTCAGACAAGTATTTTTACCTAAGTACTTTTGGATTGGTATAAACTTTATTGTCAATGTTTAAATTTTAAGCAAATTTTGCTACCCCTGCTTAAACACTACAGCATTGGTCAACTATCTACACTGTAAATATTTCACTATTTTACAGAAAGAAAATTGGGGTTTTTGTTTGTTGGGTATAAAATTGTGAGTATGATGTTACGAGCCGACGATTAGTTGGTATCTTTCGTCATCTGACGTCACAAGTACTTCCGGTTTGGGCGGAAGACAACAGTGGCAACCCTCGGCTTCTATGTACATGTCAAAATAACCTAACACAACCTCGTATTCTTGTTTTGGACTTCGAGGGAACAAAGACAACCACGTCGATATGGTAACTAAGGCTTTTATCTGTCGCCGCTGACGAAGCCGTCAAAAAACTACTACAACTCGACGCTATTAAGCTAGCTGCCGCTACGAAGAACAACACGGCCAAAACACGCACCGTCATCATGTCACTGAATCTGAACAAACCACAATTTTTTTAGTTCTTTCCCGTGACAACCTGTTGCCGGTCGTAACAAATTTGCTTTCCCCCCACAGTTTTCCTTCAACGTCTTAGATCACCCGATGTCGCGTGGCTTCCAGAACCGCTTTTCCACTCAGTACCGATGCTATTCTGTATCGATGCTGGCCGGTCCCAACGACCGCTCCGACGTGGAGAAGGGAGGCAAAAGTAAGCTGCAACCATGCATGATGCCATGTGATGTTGTTAAAAAGTGTATGTGTGGGATGTACGCAGAAAACTGCCCGGAAACAGTAGTACCTTGACTTACGATTGACCCGACTTACGAGTTTTTGAATACAGTATTTCTTCGAAAAAGATCCATCCATTCTAGGCCATCAGAGCAATCAATTGTCGAAACGGTAAACATGGTGATAACGGAACTGTCTTCTTGTGCCACATGACCAAATATTGTATATTGGCATAAACAAGCTTAAAGCGCTCCATTCATAGGTCTAAAATTATCTTTGCCCGGATCGTTGTAACTTCAGGACACCCTGAACATGGACAGAGGGCGAATATGTAAACTGTTTAAAAGTGCATTGTTTTGAAGTAGGTTTGAAGCGGTTTATGAGAAATAAAAATCATGTTAACATTTCAGATCAATGGTTTTACTGTTTCATATTTTGATTGAGTTTAGATTTGGTGCAATAGCAAACAAATGGAGGAATAAGACTAACAATAACAAAGAAAAGGTGACGACGATCTTTTTTTGTTCTTAATATTTTTGTTGTGATATATTTAAATATTGTTTGATTATGGTTGAGCACATGGTGTCCAGTATTTTTGCATTTTTTCTGAAATATTGCATAGTTGCCATGAGAATATTTAATCCGAGTAATCACAAATTATGTATTTTTCACAGTCATAATGCCACCTTCAGCGCTTGACCAGCTGAGTAAGTGTTTACCCAACATTTCCACTTGAAATGTCCTTTTTTTAAGCTTCTCCCATAACGGTCTCTGTGTTATCCACCTGTACAGGCAGACTTAATATCACCTATCCGATGCTGTTCAAGCTGACCAACAAGAACTCCGACCGAATGACACACTGCGGCGTTCTCGAATTCGTGGCGGATGAGGGAATCTGCTATCTGCCACACTGGGTGAGACGAGACGAGACACAGCGAGAATTGTCATGAAACACACAATGATGCAAATAAGGCGACCTCGTTAGGAACCCCATCGATTAATTGATGTAAATACATGGCACATTTTTTAATATACAGTGGTCTTTCCACTCTCTTCATTTCCTTCTCAGATGATGCAAAATCTGCTTCTGGAAGAAGGTGGTCTGGTCCAGGTTGAGAGCGTTAACCTCCTGGTGGCCACCTACTCCAAGTTCCAGCCACAGAGTCCTGACTTTTTGGACATTACAAACCCCAAAGCAGTGTAAGGAGTATGACGGCACAACACCCAACTGATTCTGTTCTGCGTAGTGGTATGTAATATGTCTGTAAAAAGCATTATTTTACCATTCTTTCAGCCTGGAGAATGCTTTGAGGAACTTTGCGTGCCTGACCACCGGTGATGTCATAGCCATCAACTATAATGAAAAGGTACACAGATCCATCCATGCCTTATGTTGGCAAGGACATTGTTGAGATGTGGCAGGCAAGGCCATTATAGGCGCACTTAACATCAACATGGTAGTATCAAATTCCATGGTAGTACCTGTTATTATCCGTCCACATTCTAATTCGCTTATTCTCATGAGGGTCGCGGGCACCCTGGAGCCTATTCCAGCTGTCTTTGGGCAGTAGGCGGGATACACCCTGAGCAGATTGCCAGCCAATCGCAAGGCACACATAGACGAACAACCCATTCACGCTCACAATCACACGTAGGGACAATTTGGTGTGTACAATTAAACAATGCATGTTTTTCGAATGTGGGAGGAAACCGAAGTACCCGAAACAAAACCCGCGCAGGCTCAGGAAGAACATGCAAAGTCCAAACAGTAGGGCCGTAGCCGGAATAAAACCCTGCACCTCTGCACTGTGAGGCAGACGTGCTAACCAGTCGACCCGTGTTGCTATTATGATTTTTTTTTTTATCTTGGGTGCAATAAGTGAAGCTTTTGTTTGGCTGTGGTGCTCTAGTTCCCCACAAAGAAAATATGTATTTCTTTCAGATTTATGAGCTGCGAGTAATGGAGACCAAGCCAGACAAAGCAGTATCCATCATTGAGTGTGACATGAATGTAAGTATGATTTTTTTTTTCTTCGATCCAGCTTGTGATGAAAGTGTGTATCAGTGCCACTTTGTCTATGTGTTGCCACTCTCAGGTGGATTTTGATGCACCGCTGGGTTACAAAGAGCCTGAACGCCGGCCTCAGCACCATGAAGAACCGACCGTATGCGGCGCATTTAAACTTGCCTATTTGTACATTAAAAAAAAATATATAAAAAAAATTATATATATATATATATTTTAATCTTCGCCACAAAATGTCAGGGTTTTTTTTATTTTTCTCGACCTTAGGAGGAGGATGCAGATCCGAGCACGTACGCCGATATGGACACGCGATTCCGAGTGAGTATTTCTTATTGGGGTTGACTTGTGTGTTCACGTCTTCATCTTGATGACAATGCGTGTGAGTTCTCCTCAGGCCTTCACTGGTTCTGGCAATCGCTTGGATGGTAAAACCAAAGGGATTGAGCCCAGCCCTGCTCCTCTGGGACCCAGTGACATTATCAGGTTCATACAGACTGTTTTCAATATAGACCCAAAGGGAATGGTGGTACTTTATACATACAGTATATGTGTGTGTGTGTGTGTGCATGCGCGAAGAATGTCGTTACAAGCAAGTCACATTGAACTAGTGAATCCAGCAGGGCAAGAATACGTTATCACAATGGACATGACAACCCACTCAGTGACATCTGTCCTTCCTGATTTTTTTATATTTTTACTCCTTTCATACTTTATACTTGTATATTTGTGGCCTTGTGTGTTGTGCGGTCATCATTTCATCATATTGAGTCAGTCTATGATCAACTGATTAAGCAATATAAAAAAAAAAACAAGGAGCCAATCATATTGTTTTGTCATGCAGAGGTATCCCCAACTACGAGTTTAAGGTTGGCAGGATCACGTTCATCCGAAACTCAAGGCCACTGCCAAGAAGATTGGCTGATGATGTAAGTCTTGTTCAAATTTTCAGCACATTACAGTTACAATCTAAATCATATTTCAGGCCATTTGCAAGTGAAAGCTTTTGTTTTACCTCTCAGGATGACGCTATGAACAGATTCATCGCCTTTTCCGGGGAAGGACAATCATTACGCAAGAAGGGCAGAAAGCCATGACAGGGTTCTAGCGAGGAAGCGATTTGTTGGCTCATGCACACACACACACACATGCAACATGTATTGCCACCTACACCTGCAAAGTGAAAGCTTTCTTTCAGGTGCACTGGGACGTTGACGTCTTGGATGCTTTAAAATTGCAGTTGTGCTGTGGAGGTGATTTTGTACTTGATTACGACCGGGGCAGTCCCTTTTTCTTTCTTTTTTTTTTTTTTCCAATTGAAGCTGAGATCTGTAAAATGTTGCCAGCAGTGATTTTTGTACCCCCGATTGTGTTAGCGATTGGTTAGAATTATTTTCCCAAAACGTGACAAAGAGTCACTCTTGAAGCATCTTTATTCGGATTTGAATTGCCTCTTACTTGAAGGTTATATTTGTCGGCTATTTTCCCAGTGGTAATATCTGCAGTCCACCTCATTAATACAGCTGTCCCATTATGGTCAATTATTGTGACAAAATGGGTGCAATATTTTTTGAACTTGTTTTTAATAATAATGAGAAATGTGTCAGAATTTTTTTCCTGAGTTATTTTAAGGGATCCACAAGTGTTTTCTTTTTCATTATTTATAGATGAATAAAAGATTGTTAAAAGTACATTCGGCATCCTCGTGGTTATAGACTGCAACATCGAACGGGACGGCACACTCATTTGTCACTACTTGCTGCTATTTTACATTGTTCTATACATACGGTTTAGGGGCCATTTGCAGCGAGCTGTCTTTTTTCCCATCACACAACATGTATTAAAATTACTTTTGATGTGCACCACAATGGTATTTAAAAAATAGACATTTACAAAAACGTGGAGTAACTTGAGTAAGCGATACTAGCACGACTATTACTAACACTGTACATGTTTTTAGACATGCAAATGCATTTACAGCAAAAACGGTTACACTTTCTTTTCATAACACTGTGGAGAAAAAAAGACAATTCCGTTTCAGAGACAAAAAAATGTTTTTTTTTTGCGCCACGGCCGTCGTATTCCAATTTCGTCGTAAATCCAAAACTTCTTGCGCCCTGCTTCTTTCACGGTTGCGTTTTTAATTTGTGTAGGAATTTTGAAAGTCACCTTTTAAAATTAAGCTATACTTTGGGATAAGGTATATGGTACAAATTATGCATACATATTACGTTGAAAAGCGTCAAAACATTTAATTAAATACATTCATAGGCAATGCAATATTTTCCTGTTGTCTAGCATGGAACTACGAGCGATGTAAAAACAAGCGTAAGTGAACGCATCCATGGTTAGCACGACAAGCTAGCAATGGAGAAATCTGAAGGGAAAGCATGGAGGGTAAAATGCACACTGACATACTGCAATATTTATTTATTGAGCTAGTAGTGTTCTCGCTGATCCGATCTTAAATATCGCCTGGTGTTAATGTTAGTCTAAACTGTAAATTAGCAAGGTGATGTGTTCGTGTTGCTAACATGACCACTTTAGCAACAACTGAATGACAGCTGTGAAGTCATATTTTCTTGATGCATTCACAAGTGAATTTCATGTTTTTAATGTGTATTTCTCGACAAATGTCCATGTCGATATTTCATCTTGCATGTCTTAATGTTTGACATTGATCCTAAAAACGTCTTGTGTTTATAATTATCGTTATGGGCTAATTTACTAGTCTTAAATTACCGTGAAACCGTGGTGATATTTTTGCTCCAAATACTTATGGTTGTGCTCTTCATCGTATAAACAATGTCCTATAACAGCAAAGTAAAATACGACTACTACTACTAATAATAATCATAATAATGATCACCTTTCCTGTGTTTGTGTTGCAGACTCCACGTGCCTGCAGCGACTACTGGAGTGAATATAGACACTGCAAGAGCTTGTGGAATCGTTTCCATCACTACTACACCTATGGTACCTCTCCATCCTGCTATCAGTGGAAAGAGGACTATTACAACTGTAAAGCGTGTGAGAAGAGCACAGGTGCTGAGGCCAAGGTGAAAACATTTTTCATGATAGACGTGCCATTCATTTTTCTTGATGTTCACACCATTTTGGCTGGGGAAAATAGGTCATAGATATTCATTCATTCATTCATCTTCCGTACCGCTTGATCCTCACTAGGGTCGCGGGGGGTGCTGGAGCCTATCCCAGCTGTCTTCGGGCAGTAGGCGGGGGACACCCTGAATTGGTTGCCAGCCAATCACAGGGCACACGGAGACGAACAACCATCCACGCTCACACTCACACCTAGGGACAATTTTTAGAGTGTTCAATCAGCCTGCCACGCATGTTTTTGGAATGTGGGAGGAAACCGGAGCACCCGGAGAAACCCCACGCAGGCCCGGGGAGAACATGCAAACTCCACACAGGGAGGCCGGAGCTGGAATCGAACCCCAGTACCTCTGCACTGTGAAGCCGACGTGCTAACCACTGGACTACCGGGCCGCCCGGTCATAGATATATATGAACCAAAAGTGTACATCTGTACTCATACTTGTAACCATGGTCCAACCCCCCCCCCCCCCCCCCCCCAACACCCTCATTCCGCTTCACCAGCCTAACCTATACCAGGGGTGTCAAACTCATTATTGTCGTGGTCCCTGTTGTAGTTCCATTTCCCCCCAGGAGGTTATTATGAAACCATATATTACAGTTCACAACAAATTAATGGATAACTACTTTAGAAATCAGAAGTCAAGAATAATGTTTCAAGTCACTGCAATAAAGTGTTTGCAGGAGCTCGTGGTTATTTATTTGAAATTTTGGAACAGATTTTTAGCAAGCATTATGGAAAGTTGACATGCTTGATTTGCTTTTGGGGCCACATAAAATGATGTGGTGGGCCAGATTTTGACCCAAGGGCCTCGGGTTTGACACCAGTCATGTCATGTCATGCCAGCCATGTGGAGATACCTAAGGTAATCAGCAGATGACTACATGTTTCGGCAATTAAAAATTATGACTTGGAAAATGGATGATGGAACTCTCATGGTGCAACAGAGGGATCAGTGGTGCATCATAATGTTAATTTTACAAAGTAAAATAGTCATCTGCAAACACTGAATTGGGATTCCCTTCTGTTTTACAGGAAGCGCTGCAGAGAAGCGAAAGGAACAGAGTAGCAGAACAGAGAAAGTTCCCCCCGGTGTGGGAGCTGAGGCGAGACCCACCCAGCGACTGGCATCTGCCACTCAACCATGAAAAACCTCAGGACTCTTGAACAGTCATACACAAATGACGCGGTAACTATAAACAAATAGAATTTGAATCTTTATTGTCACTGCACAGTGCTGTACTGTATATATCACAAAAGAATGAGGTGTTCAAGTTAAGTATCAAGTACAAATTTGTCAAATGTGCTGTATACAGCACAGATGAAATTTCTTCCCTCTCACAACATACAACAAGTGTTAAAGTACTAAACACTTGGGAATTTAACTCAGGTTATTCCTTATTGCTGTTTTTTGTGCAATGTGTAGCGCGTCGGTCCTTAAGACAAAATAAAACAAACAAATGTGACAAGTCCAACCTCATTGAATGACATGTTTGCATCATGTTGCGCACATTGTCGATCCCATAGTTGTACGTTTATGACAACTGTTCCTTTTCCCCTGGAAAATAAAACACTAAACTATATGCACCGCACATCACTGTGTGTAGACTTTAGTGATGTCGGTGTACTTCCCGTCGGGTGCTTCGTAGTTGGGCTTTGGCGGTGTGTAAGCGGGGCCCTCGTGGGAGAAGGGGAACATGAGAGGGTCTGGTTGCAGCGCTGCCTGGTAGAGCTCCTCTGATTCAGTCTTGAGCTCATCCAGTGCCTCTTTCTGGGCTTTGAGGGCAAGCTGGATGGCCTGCATCTCAGCCAAGTGCTGCTCCTGCCAAAACAAACAAACAAACAAACAAACAAACATCATATGTTACCCACAACTGTATGTTTTTTTGGGGGCTTTTGTTAAGGGGAAGGTGATTACATGTTTGTATCGACCCCATTCTTTGAGCAGCAGAGCTCGACTTTCACTTTCATCAAACGACAGCCTAGGAGCGGAGCGGACCCTTTAGAGAAACAACAAATTCAGTATTAGGAAGTTTTAATTAAAAAAAATGTCCACATAAATAATAAGAACAGTGAATTGATCAGCATAGACCGTCAACAATTCAAAAAACTGTAAAAGCTGTACAGGACAACAACAAATAAGTGATTTCATGTTATGGTGTCATAAAATATTTTAATGATGTGAAAAATTATGAGATTGTACCTGGTCTCATCCAAACATTTGGTTGGGGTGATTAAGTCCTCGATTGGGATCAGCTCGGGGGGAACCCTCTCCAACTTTTTCAACTTTTTCTTCAGCCTCTCCCTCATCACCTGCTCTCTTCTGGGGTCTACTTTCTTCTTCTTCTTGGGCTCCGCACTTAAAGGACACACATGTACAATGTACTATTACCAATAATACTTAAACAGCTCTGCAAAAGACAGTCCGATATTTTTACAATAGTGCTCAAGGCTTTTTATATACATTTGCTTTTATTGTATACAGTCAAACACAGTTTCATTATAAGAGAGAATCATGTGTTCTTTTTAACCAAAACCAAAAGTTAGCTAGCTTATTGCTAACACACGATGCAAAAGGCCATAGACTGGCTAATGAGCATCAATGTTGTCCTACTGATAAGCTTTTTAGCAGTGGATATTTGAATCGGTGCAGCAACACATAGACAATATAACAATTGAAGATAATTTGTGCCAAGGCCGTATCTTGATAAAAAATACATCGGTCGTTGGTCTTTGGTTTCAGTGAAATTCTGGGCTTCTAAAAGCACAACATTGCTGCATGTCCGAGCAAAAAAATTACCTGAGGGGAGCAGACGTCCTCAGTGTCATCACTGAAGTCAACCAGGGAACGTGAACGCCACCATTTTCTACCGATACACCACTAACAAGGCACAAACATCAGGAAACACAAGGTAAGGCCAAACAAGCTGCAGAAGCAATGGTCCAAGGAATAACCTTTAGCCGCCAGGGCCTTGGCTTCCGT
Source organism: Hippocampus zosterae (assembly GCF_025434085.1). NCBI lineage: Eukaryota > Metazoa > Chordata > Actinopteri > Syngnathiformes > Syngnathidae > Hippocampus > Hippocampus zosterae. The sequence goes on along the minus strand of NC_067456.1, from coordinate 9,060,723 downwards.
CAGAAATCGCTTTCTAAACTCACCCCATCGGAGCGGTCGGTCGAGATAAAATGCGACCTACATAGCGAGTTAAAGCCGCAGCCATGATTTTCAGTTCACTCAAAGAACGGACTCACAAGAAAGGAAGAGAACTATAATTTCACATGTACTCAACACATCATTACACTGGGCAAAGGCGCGGCGCTGGTTGATGACGTACTAACTGACAGCAAGCGAACTTTCATTTTGCTGGAGCATATTCGCGAATTTTCAAAAGGAGCATAAATAATAACCACTTGAATTTTGTTCCACTTTTATTTAGTAATATTGTTGTGGTGATATTTAGTGGACACCGCTGTGGATTGGGAATCGCGAAAATCCGCGTTGAAATAACAACCATTATAAATCCCGTGATTTTTTTTTTTAAACCAATTTTTGTATTATTAAAAAATAACGATAAGTTATCAATGAACGTTTTCCATGAAAAACGGGGGTTGCCCCCGCAAAAATATATACACTCCTCCTTTTTCTGAAAATACGCAAACGTGTATGTGTGTGTGTTTGTACGTAATTACTCACTACTCAGCCCCCTCAGCAGGGTGACCATTGGACATGATAATGACGGGGTCAATGCGGGCTGGTACTGCGAAAAGGTAAAATACATCCCCCCTACAAATAAAACGTCAGCGACTGAATCGTGGCTTGTTTTGCAAATGATCGTGTACTGCCCATTCGCGGGCATAGAGCAGACCTTCCCGTGCTGTAAATGGCTGGATGAGAAGGAAGGAGGTGGCCCGATTGAGCGAGAACTCATTCAAGTTCAAGAACTCAAGTTTTTGGATGAAATTTTTAGCCGAAAAAAACGACCATGTATAGTAAGGCGTTTTAGCCGGAAAAAAACAACCACGTATAGTAAGGCCCTATTACGCGAAAAAACGACCATGTATGTAAGGTCTTTTTAGCCCCCCAAAACGACCATGTATAGTAAGGCGTTTTTAGCCGAAAAAAATGACCATGTATAGTAAGCCGTTTTAGGCGAAAAAAAACGACCATGTATAGTAAGGCCTTTTTGGACGAAAAAAAACGACCATGAATTTTTTTGCCGTAAGGCGTTTTTGGATGAAATTTTTAGCCGAAAAAAACGACCATGTATAGTAAGCCGTTTTTAGCCGGAAAAAACCCCGACCATGTCTAGTAAGGCATTTTTGGATGAAATCTTTAGCCGAAAAAACCGACCATGGGCGTTTTTAACTGAAAAAAACGACCATGTATAGTAAGGCATTTTTGGACAAAATTTTTAGCTGAAAAAAACGACCATGTATAGTAAGCCGTTTTTAGCCGGAAAAAAACCCGACCATGTCTAGTAAGGCGTTTTTGGCTGAAATATTTTGCTGAAAAAAACGACCATGGGCGTTTTTAACCGAAAAAAACGACCATGTATAGTAAGGCATTTTTGGACAAAATTTTTAGCCAAAAAAAACGACCATGTATAGTAAGGCATTTTTGGACAAAATTTTTAGCCAAAAAAAACGACCATGTATAGTAAGGCATTTTTGGACAAAATTTTTAGCCGAAAAAAACGACCATGTATAGTAAGCCGTTTTTAGCCGGAAAAAAAATGACCATGTCTAGTAAGGCGTTTTTGGATGAATTTTTTAGCCGAAAAAAACGACCATGTATAGTAAGGCGTTTTTAACCGAAAAAAACCCCGACTATGTATAGTAAGGCATTTTTGGACAAAATTTTTAGCCGAAAAAAACGACCATGTATAGTAGGGCGTTTTTAACCGCAAAAACCAACCATGTATAGTAAGGCGTTTTTGGATGACATTTTCAGCCGAAAAAAACGACCATGTATATTAAGGCGTTTTTAGCCGGAAAAAAAACGACTATGTATAGTAAGGCATTTTTGGACAAAATTTTTAGCCGAAAAAAACGACCATGAATAGTAAGGCGTTTTTGGATGAAATTTTTAGCCGAAACAAACAACCATGTATAGTAAGGCGTTTTTAGCCGGAAAAAACAACCATGTATAGTAGGGCGTTTTTAACCGGAAAAAAACGACCACAAAATTTTTTGCCGAAACCATGTATACATGGTCGTTTGTTGGGCCGGAGTAGGGCCAGATATGGTTTTACAATGCGGCTCAGATCTGGGCCGAATGCGGCCCACATCATGGATGCCAGACGTGGGCCACTGCAGGACCGTCATTCATTGAGGTATGTGGGCCGAATGTACGTGCCGTGTCTGCCCCAGAGCTGGGCCAGACCAATTTTGCTGACTGGGTAAATGATGGCGATGACGTGTACAAGTTGCGTGCTATCATTATGCGCTCCTCATTCAGGGATGATGAATAAATTGATCAGAAAAGGTGCCTTTGTCGTCAGCATTTTAGGCGTTTTATTTGAAAAACACATAGAAAAAGATCATATACAAGACAATAAATAAAAAAGAGACAGAACAGTTTGGGTTAAGCTATGCAACTTTTTGCATTGTCATTAGTAATAAATACAGTACAAAAATCCACCCAGAGTGAATCTAAAGGTTCCTTTTTTTTTGTTTCCACAATATTCATCACCGATCAATGCTATTCTTCATTATGATTTAGCTATTGCTTTTCATATTATTGATGATACATACTTCTACTTCTCTATAAAATACTCAAGATCATAAAACATTGCGCGGTTACAGCAAAACAGCAGGGTGTTGTACAAAGATGGCCACTTCCCTTTTTCACTGGCAGGTTAATAATCATAATCCACATTGTTGTTGTTTTTTTGTTGTTGTTTACTGTCAGCAGCAAAGAAAAAGAATATTCAAGAAGTTATACAGCATCATATGAAAGACATCTAAAACAGCTACTCCCACATACACATAGGAAAACCTGAGAAGGACATGCATTGAAAAAGCTTGTGCTTTCAAAGTTCTACTGTTTCGTCAGCTGGACTTCATGTAATACTATGGCTACGCTCCGCTTGGCTCGGGGAGCAACACACGGAGGGGGTGCGGGGGGGACTGTGGCGGGCATACGCGGGCTAAGGCCAGTGAGAGCACACAATGATCATTCGAAAATGACCAAAGGAAAATAAAACTGCAATAATAATAACTAGTCAAGACCAGCCCGCCAGCTTCGTTCTCTTTCAATATTTTGTTTTCCCTTTTTTTTTTTTAATCTCCAAAAGAATTTTTTTTTTTAGTATTGGGAGGAAAAGCACACCGAAAAAGTTAGCTTATTACATCCACACTCCGTTTACATTTGTGTTTTTTTTAATTTTAAATATATATTTTTGTCGATAATGGCTCAAGTTAGCATGTTAGGTAAGTAAAATACAACCCCCTCTACCACACCCGCTGCAAGTACATCAAGCAAAAACATCCAGCGATACAAAAGGGCAACACGTGGCCTTGCGATCCGGACATGAGTGTCAGCGATGTGGATAAAAAAAAAAAAAAACCCGATTGATTACGAAGCAGCATCGTATGGCAAAAAGCGCGATTACTAAGACAAAACGTGTCTCCGATCAAAAGCAGGGAAGCTAAAGGGAATGTCATCTCGATCAACAGCACCATGCTGGCTTCAAAAGTGTAAGATGGTTCTTTGTTTTTTTTTTGGGGGGGATAATAATAATAATCATAAAATCATAATCACACACTGCATGCAGAAGCATCCCCACCTACCCAATGCATAATGAGGTATTCTTTTTTTGTCATATTTTTTTGTCTTATTTTAAATAAATATATCCATTCAATTGCAAAGTTATGAGACATGAAATATTCCACCACAATAGCTAGCTAGCTACAGTTAGTAATAAATAATGATTGTTAAATACTTAAGGCATCTTTAAATCACAGCATTCTATGTGAACTAGCAGAACCTCCACCTATTTCAGCACTTTTTTTATGGGAGGGGGGTGGAGGTCTCACATGAGAGCGGGGGCAGGAGGGTAATAACACAATCAAGTTATTCTCCAATAAAGACCAAGCAGTATTAGCGCGAGGCTGACTAGAAAAAAAACAACAGCTCCAATTCCAAGAATAAAGTCAGCATTTTGAAGATGGGGGTGGAAAAAGTTAGATGACCAGATTTTGTTTTTTTCCCCAGATTTTCAAAATAAAGTCAATCTACAACATGGAATTCTCAGACAGTCCAGATTACGAAGAAAAAAAAAAAGTAGTGTATCCCAAAAGCCGGAGAATTTTGTTTTGCGTATTTATCGGACAGACATAAACCATCACGTATTTGATAGCTTTGGTTTTTGCAATTTTTGTCAACATAAAGATGGGCAACCAGTGTGTACCCCGCCACAGCTGCGATAAGCTCCAGCACATACCCGCACATTGGAGCAGTGTGACGGTTGAATTTCTTGCTGGGGAGCAATTTTGCACCTCGACTCCGATGTCAACGACTCATGACATGGTTTCAAAAACTGCAAACTCTAAGCTGTCAAATGCCGATGGGCTCTCTTTAATCCGCATGACACCCGCAATACTACAAAAAAAATCTTGATTGAACGAGGAAAAAAAAGCTCTAATATTGCAAAATATATTTGAATAATTTGAATCGAATGAAGAATTTTTTCCACCCACTCTTAATTCACTTTTTTTTTGTCTCCTTGTCATTCCAGCGTGGCCCTATCACCTCTTGGTAAAGAACGCACAGGGAAGCATAAAAATATTTGGAATCCAACCAAAACACAAACTCCTAAGACAATAATAAACTACACACACGCCAAACAAACAAACAAACAAACAAACAACTCCATACGGTAGTGCACATTTACAAAAAAACACAAGCTACATTACAATAAATACATATTATCTTTTTTTGCAGAATTGCAGTTATTTCTCTTCACTGTGGTTAACACGGACACGGACCAGGTGTATTCCTATGTCCAAATTGGCATGTGAACTAAAAAAAAAAAAACGACACAAACAAAAAGACCCAAACAAACGGAAATGACTATTGAATCATATGAGAAGACAATGTTAAGAACAATTGTTTGGTTGTTGTTGATTTTTTTTTTCCAAAATGGATGGCTTTTAATCCCTTTCACTCCAAGACTACATGCGTCTAATGCACACACACACACACACACATAGGCCATTACAATATAACCACAAAGGAAGTGAGCGTTCAAACATACGCAGGCAAACTACTGTACTGTACGTTTTGTTTTGCCCTGTAACACCACTTGCATGTGAGTGGCCGCAACTGAGACGGAAATGGGAATTAAAATGATGACAAAAAAAATAATCCTCATCCAAAAAGTCACATGTGCTTGTTCGGTAGGCAATAAGGTTCAGAAAAATGTCACTCATCTTGAGGCAAGATGGCGGCGAAGCTGTCACACACGTCCCCCGTAGCGGGGGTGGGGCGAGGTCAAGATCTGAGTGCGCACGTGTCGAAGAGGATTGGATGAGGAATACATGGGGGAGGGGGAGAGGTGTCACTGCATCTACTTTGCACCACTACGACCACGATGAGCACGACGACACAGCTCACAAAACCTTGCACACAGGCATGCATACCTGATGATGGAGGCCCACACAACACACAAGTCCCTGGAAGCCATGCCTGTGTTAGCGCGGATGGCGTTTACAGTGTCCCCCCCCCAACCCCCGCTATATCGCGGTTCATCGTTCATGTCCCAACTTCCCTAAAAAGCAACAATTTTGAAGCGATTGTGTTGTCGATTTTTAGTCAAGTCCGAATTTAGCGTTGTACGCTTTCAGTGTAGTGCCGCGTTGAGCCGCAACACGCCAGCCAAGAAGAAGAAGAGGCAGAGAAGGTCCCCAACGGATGCAAGCGTCAATAATAACTGTTGTTTTAGAGCAGAGAGGATATACATCGGTGATTATAGTTGTCGTTTGCTTCGTATGCGTGATGTTGAGCAGTTGTTACTGTAACATCTTTGCTAATTCCAGTCAGCACACATATGGCGTTTTTCGTTGTACGTTAGCATTAAGCTAGCAGATATGATCTCATATGGTTTGTTTGGTGAAGCTGACAAAAAAAAATTGATGGGCATCATAATGATCAACTGCTTAAAGTGAAGTCAAACCTCATTTTGTAGGCGCAAGACGAATGTTGTCGGGTTAAAACTTCAAACCAAAAACGTTTTATATGGACTTGCTATATGACAGATTTTCACCTAAACACAACAAACAAGGGGGCAGGGGTTGTCCGCTATTTTTTTGGCCGTAGTACATACAACGCACGCTTTGAGCCTCCCCCGCCTGGTTTTCGAACCTTGGGCTATCTGTCACACAGACTCTCAAGTTGCTACACAACACTGTTACTCAGAAAATACTCAATCAGTACTATAGCACACCACAAGCATCGGGCTACACACCAATCATGCTTTTGTATAATGTTCTATACAGATGTGCTCGTGTGTGTTCGTGTGTGTGCATGTGTGTGTTTGTGTCTGTGGGGGGGAGGGGGGGGGGTCGCGTACCGCATGACTCAGCACGTCCGTCTGTAGCCGCTCCCACCCTTTTCTTGTACATCCACTAAGTCAGCCCAGTTTTTTTTTTATGTGTCCACCGCATCCCAGCTTGTGTTCTGCATGAGTCGGAGTGTGCGCGCGCACACGTGTCCTTGTGTGTGTGTGTGTGTGTGTGTGTGCATCTGTCTGAATGTGCTTTGTTAATATCCTACCCTTGGCCCCTCCCACTAAAAGAGGGGGTAGCGAGGAGGCCCACCTCCCGCAACTCTCCCTCAAGGGGAGAGAGTGGAGGATTGTGGGATGTGAGGCTGCGTGCTGCGCAGCAGCTATCAACTGTCAGGGTTGAGCTGGGTTTCAATGTCCACTCTGCAGATGGGGCACTTCCGGCTGGTCGCCAGCCATTGGTCCACGCACGCCTGGTGGAACAGGTGCATGCAGGGTAATCTCCTAAACACACGCACCCATGCACACACACACACACACAAATGACACAATTTTAGTGAACCTCACAACAGTCATTTCTCACCTCATCTTTCCCCATTGAGGTGAATGGAAATGCCATTAATCCATTCCATTTTTTTCCGCAAAAAGCAACAAAAAATGTTGGACGGTGAATTATAACTGCGGAAAAATATTTCAGAATACCGCTCTGGTGTGTCCACCTCCGGACAAACTGTGCAAACTGTGCGTATAAGTGCGTTCATGTGCTCGTACCTGACATCCTCTCCATCCTCCAGCATGGACAGACAGATGGTGCACTTCTCGTCCGTGTCCAGTTCCTCGTCGTCCAGACACATCTTCAGGTCCTGGGGGAATCTCTGCAAGCCCAGCACAAGCTTTTTATTAGCTCAGTGTGTATGTGTGTGTGCGCGTGAGTGCGTGTGCGTGTCTTAGCTCATGCTATGTCTGAGCTAAGCGTGCTTTGAAGGAGGAGGGGAGGTGGGAGGGGGCGGGGGGAGTTGGAAAAAGACTCAATGATGAGCCAAATGGCGTGACACTCTTTACCTAGTATTTAGGTCACGTTGGCTATATGCGCTTATCAAATTCACTGAAATGAGTCATCCCTCACGGTGATATGGAGCAGTCTGCACTCTGCACGCTGGTCTCACCTCATCAGCTGGCGGAAAACGAGTTTGCGCGTTGAACTCACGTCCAAAACTGTATGTTGGCTTACCTTCTTGTACTTGTGGGGGAAAGTAAATCTCTCGATGGTCGTCTGGACTGCGCCGCGGTTCACGCTGCCCAGTCTGTCTTCCAACTGCAAAAGTTCCTGTTTAAAAAAAAAAAAGAAGAAATAAGGCACAGCAAGAGAATTTGCAAATGTTTTATTTGTTGCTGTAAAAGTTTGTTCAAACATGTGAAACATTGACCGTATGAAGGTTTTAACTACTTTGCAGTAAGCAGCACAAGGTGTAAGAAATTCCCGTTTTGGTTTATTGCCTAAACAGGCTGCGGGAGAAATGTCCCCCAAAAATAAAAATGGACATAGAAGTGGTTCTAACAAGGTTTTGTTGGAATAATAATTTTTAGGTTGTGAATCCGTGGAGGAAGTAGGGACTTTACAACTTGGCAGCCGCCAAAAGAGGATGCGAGAAATTCAGACAACTAGTTTGATGCCTGTCGGGGCCGTGTGAGGTATCCCAAAGAAAAGGGAAACGGGCTTTCAACCGATGTTACATTGTTACATCAGAAAATAATGGCGGCAAAAGAGGTGATTTCATGAATAGTAGAGGCTGCTAGAAATTCAGTGCCACCTGGTTTGCTGCCTAGACAGGCAGCAGGCTAACAGAATGCTAATTTGGCTCCAACAAAGTGTAACACTAACAGTAATTGTTTGGGATTTCGTAACTCAGCCGCACGCTTCAGAAAATGCAAGCATTTCAGGCCCAACTGGCTTGCTGCCTAATCGGGCAGCCACATATATCTAATTGGAATCAGAAATTTGTTAAAAGGTATGCCACTTGCTTTTCACAGAACTGCATGAATGACCAAAAAAGCCTCTAAATTTGTAATGAATCAACCGTTTCAATGGAGCACCCACCTCATAGCTCTCCCTGACGGCAGACGCGTGCCGCGAAGGGTTGAGACTCTGCAGCGCCAGCAGGTGCAGCTGAGGGTACGGATAGTTCCGGATCTCGTGAACAACCTGGAAGAGGGACGAAGAGAAGATGACGGAGTCGGTCTCCGAGGCTCGCCGCGTATCCAGACGATGAATCGATCCGGTTCGTGATTGCGACTCACCACTTGCGTTGAGGCGTTGTTCCTGGGGAAGTGGTGCATCCTGGGAGATGTCAGGTAGTGCTGATAGTGCTGCGGCAGTGGGTGGATGTGGTACTGGTGTGGCGGCAGGCCTGCGTCGACACTTAGATCCCTAGGGCAGAGAAGAAACTAAATAATTGTTTTGGTCCATGGTGATATTCAATTATCAATTTATAAAATCAATTGAAATGTATTAATTTTTTTAAATACTGGATCTAGAACAACGTGAGTAGGCCTAATATTTTTGCGTAGTTTTGTACTGTCTTTGATTTTTTTTTTTTTAAATGCAAGAGAGCTCTTTGCACCACGAAGAAAAATACAGCATGTGGTTGTTATTTGCTCCAAACACTTTGTCACATGTGTCAAACTCAAGGCCCGGGGGCCAGATCTGGCCCGGTACATCATTTTATGTGGCCAGCGAAAGCAAAACAAACATGTCAACTTCTACGATGATTGCTAAAATCTGTACAAAAACTTCTCATATGTAGTTTATAGGCGAGATATTGTAAGCATTTTGTTGTGAGCAAACCCCTCCTTAAACAATCCTTGAATGAACCATCATTCTTGACTTCTTGATATGTTTTCCCAGTCATAACGGCCCTCCAAAGGAAACGCTCACTACAATGTGGCCCGTGACAAAAAAGAGTTTGACACCCCTGAGTTAGAGGATCTTTTATACATGTCCTCGAAAATGCATGATTAAATATGAAACATATTATGAGCATGTATTTTGCACCTGTGTACATACAGTATTTTGTCCATATTTATAAGTTAGAGCAGTCGTCTGTCTGCATAGCTGCTGATTGCAAAAAAATTTAGAATGCTACCTTTCTAATTCGAAGTTGCTTGAGCTTTGAATGAATATTGAAAACGTGCTGGTCGGTTTCCGTTGTGCACATTCTTACCAGCAGCAACAACAGCAGGTGGTGATGCTGGTGTGTTGAGTGGGCCTGTTTCACACTTGAACGAGTGCTGTCACACTGCCCACCCCAACCCAAAGCACTGTGCCGCGGGGACACTAAACAAATATAATTGCATCTGCCTGTGCCCGCAAGCTAACAAAAATGAATTTTGAAAAAAAAAAGGGAGAGCTTCTTCAGAAAGGCACTAATCTGACTCTGGTAATAGTATATTGCTCTTTTTTTTTTTTTGCGGGCCCCACGTCACGCCATCGAGAGATTCGAGACGCATCGTGACGGATAGGTGATTGGTCATCATCATTTCCTCCTCCAATACCAGCTACTCAGTTATTCTATTTACGCCCCGAGCTATTCTATTTTTAAAAAAATCGGGGGTCTGTGGGAATTCTGGACAGCGTGCCACCACCCTGGTCAGGATAAGCGGTTCAGATTAATTAATAAAATGATGGTTTGGGCCGCATCGCTCCTGTTCCACCATTGATATTTATGCCACTGTTTTGTTTCGGGTTCTCTTGCATTTTTCCCCACATGACAAACAGACACCTTGTTAGGTTCGCCAACTCATAAGTGACTCGAATGAGGCCATAAAAGCTGAAACTGCAGCAATTTAAGTGTGTCGATTGTAAATTTCGCTGCTCACGTTTTATGCCTCTCGGTTAAACCACAGAAAAACTCATTACTACCTATTAATGTTACAACCCCCACAAGGTGCGTGCTGTTTACTGCTCATTTTAGTGTTAAAGAAACTTTATATTCGTCCTCATTTCCTGAAATAAAACTCAACCGCAATCATGTTCTAATAGCCCCTAATTATGACAAAAGAAAAACAGCTTTCGCTACCTGAAAACAAAAGAGCACTTTCGTGGACTTTTACAAGGGCTGCGTCCATGTGTGGTTGAAGTATGCGCTCCCTACCAGTCTGTGCCCTCGGCCAGGTAGCGGGGTTGCTGCACCACCGGCTGGGGCGGAACGTGCAGAGGTGGGGCAAACTCGAAGCCTGGACGCAGTCTGTGGGGCTGGTGAGGAAGCCTCTCTGATGTGCGTCTACTGACACAAATAAGGACAGGTTTTCTATTGACTTAAAGTAAGAGATACACACACACACATTTATACAGTATATAGTGGTCTGGGGTCTTTGTGGCTTTGAATGGTACCTGTTGGGTGGCAGGATGTGTCGATGCTGAGCCTCGAGGATTTGCTGCTGGAGGAGGTATTGCTGGTGTAATGCCTGAGGTAGGAAGGGAGGGGCGGGCATGTCCTGGAACTGGGGTGCGGACATGGGGTTGAGGGGTGGGTGGTGTAGCGGGGGTCCGTGCTGATGGCCAGGCGGGGCCATGTGGGGGTTGATGCCCGACTGCGGCTGGCCCGGGTGGGGCATGGGGAAGTCCATGGGCAGCGGGGCCTGGGGGCCTAGCTGGAAGTGGCGGCAAGAGGTAGCATGGCTGTGCTGCTGCTGCTGTTGCCGGGTGAAATGGGATCCTGGGGGCGGAGTGAGGGGGGAGAAGCAGAATACGTCAGGCACCCCAACACCAAAAAATGAGCGGGAATTAATTCTGAGTGAAATATGCTGTCACTGTATGTATACGTATATGTACGTGTGTGTGTGAGACATCATGTTCATGAAGCCCTACCTCGTACCTACGATGAGAAAAATGCTTCTGTGAGGGTGGGACAATGATGGGATACCACAAGTGTCACCCAAACCAAACACCGAAAGTGCTCCGTCACGAAAATACGTGAGCCGCCATTTTCGGGATCCTTTCCTGTTCTTGGAAGCGGGCGGAGCTACCATGGAACTAAGTGTGCACATGGCCCTGTCCTGGCTGCTTCGTACAATATGGCTAAGTCAAGAACATGACAAGAGATGAAATGCCCGCGAACAGCAACCCAAACGTGAAAAAATGTGAGCATGGCTACTTAGAATGACCTCTACAGTGGCGCCTTGAGATAAAAATGACCCAATTTCAGAGTTTTTTCGACATACAGGCAGGCAGTCAGTTGCCCAATTTTTTTTTGCTTTGACTTGCAGGCAAAAAAAATTGCATATGAGCACAGTGTGATGGAAATAAACTTAACTCATTTCACAAGAAGAAGCAATTTGGCAGACTGAACAATTCAGGCTTTGGGCTGTCTAATTAAACACAAAACTAATTAATTACATGAAGTGTATTTTAGGCTACATTCACACTGCATGGAATGATGCCCAACTCGGATTTTTGTTCGATACAATCTTTTTAAGTATGCTCTCACATTACAAAAACAAATGCAACTTCTCATGTGTTTCTGGAAATAAATATGGTGCCACGTCTAATAATAAGATATCCTTTATTTGTCCCACACTGGGGGAATTTACAGAGGCTCCTTTTATCATCTCCTATCGCCAGAATAGTGAGACGGGAGGACTATACGAACACAAATGAGGAGCAACACACGTAGACTGATAAAAGGAGTCGCAGGAATATATTCTTTATCCTCTGCGAAGAACAAGTGTTCGGGTGTTTTGGCGGTTTACATATACTGTAGATGCAAATCTCTGTATGATACTGCCCACAGGTGGGCAAGGCAAGAATGCCAGTGAGCAGTACCATCTCCATTGAATTGAAGCAAAAAAAAAAAAAAAAAAAATTTAAAAAAGCTTCATTTTTTACATTGTAGAGTGCTACATTTCTTTTTAAAAACACATTTATAAAAATGTCATGTCACATTCAAGGAATTAATTAAACTTGTATCTCAGAGTGCCGCTGTATTAGTCGCTCATTTATGTTGGATTTATTTATTTTTTTTTTAACTCGCTGCAGTTTTATATTACTTTAAACATATAGCTTCCAGGTTATTTATTTCGAAAAAAATGTCCATACAGTCAAGACTCTCTGTAATAACTATGCACAACTCTGGTTTAATATAAACCCCTTCCAACATACCAATATCTTAATACATTCAAAAGGCATCGCCACTTTTCTATTACTTCATGCTCCGTGCCATTATAGAAATGAAAAAAACCCCCACAAATCTCCAAATAAGGGGTGGGGGGTTTGAAGGAAATGGCTGAGAATAAATTCCATTGAAGAAAAAAAATGGCATGTGATATTGTGAAAGAATGAAGCTTGATGTTGATCAGCAAAAGGTAAGTACGCATTTTACTGATGTGACGGCTTAGGGTTCTTTTAAACACTGGTATGACCGTTAAAGGTTGACAACAGTTGAACTCATCATTTCCATTGTTTCCTATGGAGAAAAAAAAATGGTTTTGAAATCCAACCAAATCAGAAATTGAACATCCTGTGGAACAGATTGGGTTGGTTCTACTGTAATTCAATGTTAATGGACACTTAAGTCATGCATTGTCAAAATGTAGTATTTACACTTCAGCCCTTTTTGTGCTTGCTCTAAAATATTCCGCTTCTTAGAAATAGCTTAGCTGTTTTTTACTTTCTTCGAATATAAACTTGTCCCGACCACAACTATTTGGCAAGCGGCGTACGCAGACAGTCGAGACACGGCGGGCTTCCTTGTGGCAGCCGCGCGTTTTTAATGTATCCCACATGTGTTGGGAAAGGCTTTTTTTTTAATTGCAAGAACATTATTAGTCACAATCATTTGGCAGAGCTTAACGTTTCCCCAAAGACAAAATTTTTTTTTTTTGTATTTCTATGTCAAAATGGCAAGTCTGCATTGCATTTTCTGAAACGAAGCGAGGGGAAAAAAACAAAACGGGTTAGAGCAAGGCCGGCGGCAGACAGGTAGTGACCTTGCAAGGTCAAGTTCAAAAGGATGGGGGCACAGAGGGCGTTTTAGGGAAGGCGGGGGTGACGGCCACCACGAATGATAGCAGATCGGCTGGTACGGGCACTGTGATGGAGGAAGCGTGGAGAATCGTCTATCTTTTGTCACAGCGGGGGAGGAGGTGGGTGAGGGTGAAGGGAGGTGGGACAGGGAGGACAATAAATGGAAATCAGCAAGAAGCACACTGAAGGTTAGGAAAAACACTAGATTCTTTATTGAAAAATATTAGTATACTGTGTTTTTCTTTCTCTGTCGTTTTTTTTTTGGGATGTAGTAATAGTATAAAAATCCATGCAACCAAAAAATAAACCACATAGACTGAAGGCAAGGCCCACCATGCTCCGTATAGGGTTAAATAAAGGAACAAAAGCAGCATCCAATGAGCTACAGCACATGATTCAAGTACAGCAGGGTAAACATCTTTACTACAGAAAGATTACATTGGATTCTCACAGGTCAATGTAGAGTCAAACCAAAAAAAAAAACATAACAAAAATATGAATCATAAAATGTGACCATGCATTGAAAAAAGTACTATCAAGAGAGACCACAACCAAACAATAGAGACGTTATTTACTAATAGAGAATCTCTTTTAGCAGTGCAGGAAAATATAGGCATCCCTGTGAAATGGATAGCATTTTGGCCTTATGTTAGTTAGTGGGTGAGGGGGAAGGTGGAGGGGGAGAATTTTTAGAAAGTGATGAACCACCAAGTGAGCTTGTTTGACCTGCTGATACAGTGGAACCTCCAAAGTCAAAACGCTGCATTAAAGCTAAAAATTGGGAGCGTTTCAGGAAAGAAATGTTCTTCAAATGTCCTATGAATTTGAAACGCCTTCAAGAGCACCCCGCTACTTTTTTTTTTTTAACAGTACATGCCTTCTGCCTTTTCCGTTGGCCACTTGTGGCTTTTTATTGCACTCGTTTGATCCAGAAAAGACTCTTACGGTCTCCAAGTACTTTTTGTCCTGCATTAGCGAGCTTTTCGGTGTCCTCAGAGTTGGACGTGATCGGTGGTCCTCACCACCATTACTCGTTTTTGTGTTCCCATGCTTCCCTCATATAAATGCTCATTTATAAAATTGACTCCGTCTATCTAGCATGAACCTAGTGGAATTTTGTTAGATGAAATTGAATTTTGGGGGTTGGTTAAACATTCGTGCATTGAATTAGCCTCAAGGAGACTTCAATTGACTGACTGTTTTTGTTCCCATTTCCTTCGCAAAACCCATTTGTTGGTTTTGACGAAACATTTTCATTTTATATAATTAACTCTCAGCAGTCGTTAGCGACATTTCTGTGAACAAAAGCGGACTGAAATTTGATCTTACATTTATAAAACTCCTTAAATCTAACTAAAATTACAGCATAATATAAATAAATTGTCCTTGGTTTCCATCATTGTCAATTCATATCATAAACAAGCTTCCAGGGTTCATTTTAAATGTATTCATTTCAGTACATCCGTAGAAGAACGAAGATCAAACAGTCGTTTGAGAATTTTAGCTTACATTACTTTAGTCCATAATACTTTGTCTAATTTTGCGCCCAACAAATCCTCCACCTAAATAAAAAAGTGACTACTGTAATACTAAAACTAATAAAGACTAAAATCAAACAAAAAAAATTCAATGTAAAATAAAAACTATCAAATGTGGTTTAACAACTCATTAAAATAAAATGAATTTAGAAAAAGTCAAAAGAAAATAAAAACTGTAGTAAAAACAATACAAAACTAGTAGAACTCTCGTTCAAATGTTACTCAAAACATTGCCTGTACATTGATTTTAAAAAACGGCCCGAAAAAATGTTGCCGTCGTTTAGACAAGATTTTTCATGATTCCAGGTATGCAACACAAGAAGGCTCACTCACGAACTGCCGTGCTTAGTTTTTAACTTGATTAACTCAGCTTTCTACGAAAGCAACACTAGGACATGGGAACAAATAAGTGCAAATTCAGTTTAAAATGGGAAATGTTGCTTTTACTTCTGAATAAATTAAAAGCTACTGGGCGGAGCGCGTTCAACTTTTGAGGTACCACTGTATACGCCACTTAATATTTTTTGGAGCCTGTTAAAAAGGAGAGGGAGGGCAAGCAGCCCCTAACAATTCAGTGTGATTCAAAAGATTTGTTTTGTTGTAGATTTTTTTTTTTTTTGCAAAGGGGGAACAAAAGGACTACACAAAATGGAGACAGTTATGGCAGGTTGTCGTGTGCAGGTGCAGTGTACCTTCACTCTATTCATTTCCCACAGAAACTCCCAAGTCCAGCACTCCAAAAGTGGTCTCATTTGGAATCCAAACTAAATGCCTTTGACAATAGAACTCAAAATTTCAAACCATCGCCTACTTTTTTTGGGGGGGGGGGGGCCGCCTCATAATGTTGTATGAGGTGCAAACGTTTTTTTTGCTGTGCAACAATTGACTACCTTAAGACTGCATATACGCGATTTTTAAGCAATCGTTTATACGAGCAAGTTTGAATGATCGTCATTTCAACAGAGCAGAGACGACATAAATCTGCTGTTTGTAAATGTTGCTGCTACCTTCGTTAAAGCAGCAGTTGTTTCACGGTTTATAGTTACCCTAACATCTAAGCTCATTTTCATTAGCCCATTCAGAAAGTTTCACATTACGTGTGAGTTACTCGAATTTCATTGGATTCGTTGATAGGGTTTGCTTGAACATTTTGGTGTTTAAATACAATGTTTGATTCTCTTCTATTTTGCTGCAGGTTTACAGTAAACTTCAACTAGCAGTGAACCCTCTCAGGGCAGGTGTTGCAAATTTGTAACAACCAAGTACCTTTACTTTACCTGTTACAAGAACTTAATTTGAGCCGGAGAGGGTTTTAAGTGTCGTGAATAATTTCAAAAACATTTCTTATATAATATCTCTTTATTGTACCGTTTTGGGTCAGGAACATATCCCCACTAATAAAATGCAGTCCACTGTATGGCCACTACAAATATTAAAATATTACTTAAAACACTGCCTGTAAAGTTAACAAAGGTCAATTACTGCTGATCTTACTGTTCTTCATTTGATTGTTTTTATGTCACGGCTTAGAATGCCTCTCAAACAAATATTAGTGAGAACTTTATCATTACTACTGTTATGATGGTGATAGTTTGCCCTTGGAATAAATCTGAATAATTTCTCCAATAATATAAAAAGTGTTAAGAAATAATAACATTGAAGGGCTCGTGTTGGACTTTGGAGGTTCCGCCGCAGAGCGAAACGCTGATTTCGCCTCCCAAATTGTCACATGAGAACATGTACACTGCACCTTGAGTGAAGAGAAAGGAGGATGAGCCAAATTCTGGTGTTCAACGATGCGAGTGCAGCCGTTTTGGAGATCATGCAAAAATGTATCCACTTGACAGGAATTTACAGCATGTTGTCTATCAAAAGACTGGATGGGAGGTACACAATGACATTCCATTAAAAAAAGGAGCTACATGTCCACTCGGGTGCTACAGCAAAAATTTGACAGAAACAAAAGACAAAAAGGTGCTCTGCTCTAAGATGTTAGCTATGTTTTTTTTTTTTTTGTTGTTTTTTAGTTGGCTTGACATGGTTGGAATACATCTTGAAGGGAGGAGGAGGAGGAATAGGAGAGGGGGAGGGGTGCTTTGTTTTTTTTAATACCAATGTCGTCTTCGGATGGAAAGAGGAAATGAAGAAGGGGTTCACAATACAGCTAAATGCAGAGAACAGGCAGAGGCCACGCCACACCACACAGCAGCAGATGATCATTAGCTACACAATGGGGGGACGACAAAGATCTGATAAATGCAGAATGTAGAGCCAGCCTCCATACTATGAAACAGGGAAATAAGAACAGAAATAAAAGCACAATGAAATCATTGATGCCACTGCTGTCAAATTAATGTTGCACTGTAGCTTCGTGTGTGCGTGTGCTTTTTTTTAGCCGCTCGCTCGCGTCTGAGTGAAAAAAGGAGCAAAGTTCCAAACACAAAACAGCTGACCGTTTGCAGCAAATTTGATTTAGTTGTTTTCCAGAAGCAATGATCACCCGTATCGATTCAAGAATTCCGCCGATCGACGCAAACAGTCATAAATAATCGCGATGGCGAAACCAGATGATCTTTGAAATGACATCATCCAGTCATAGATAAGACGACTGGCTGGAGACGGCTCCGGCTAGTTTGCGGTATTTCTACGGTGCAAACACACCACGAGTTAAAAGCAGAAGACGCGCATTACAACGTATCCCAATTTGACGTTAGCGGAAAATGGATGGAATGAGCCACTGCGTTCTTCTGTGCGGGAATGTTGTGTACAGCCGGCGCTTGCCGAATCCTTTGTGACAATTGATTCCGCTTCAGGATGTAGCCAGCCCCCACACGAGCCAGTTAGCTTATCTCGAGTGGCGGTATCTGGATGTTAACTAAAGCCAAATACAGCCGCCAAAACATGTCATGTGATGGTTTACGGTCATTTACGAACAAAGCAAAATAAAAAACAGACAAACGCAAAATTACATTTGGCGAGCAGTTTGAGCGGAAACGACGAACTAGCTGACGCGAGCTAAGCCAGCGGCTAAGTTGGGAGCTAACTAGCCAACAGCTGCAGTGAATATTAAGATAAACAGGGCACACGTTTTAGCGTGCTTACCAACAAACCACGACCTACCTCTGTTTCTGACTGAGCCAAATACGGGGAGAACCAGGTATCCGACATGCACTAACACCATCCTGTGATCCTTGTTTTACGACTCCGCTGGCTTATTTGGAGAGAGAGAGTGCGATTGTTGTAGTAGCCCATGCGGATCTACATTCAGGCGGCTGGGCTGGCTAGCAGCGCGCGGGCCGAGTAACTGAAGCGTCTGTTTCGCTAACTGACTGATTATACTGCTGTACTGTACTGGAGCTCCGTGTCTATGCCTGCAGTCGATGGACTCGACTGCCCGCCTGGTGATGAGTGACAAAAGCAGACGCGTCCTTCTGTGGAGCCAGAAAAGGGGGCGCTGTTTCCCCGCTGCGTGACCTCGAGAGACCTAGTACAGTTACAATGGGCTGCCAGCGGGCCGCATGCAACCCTCGCCCACATCTGGGGTTGCTCTCGATTCATTTTTGAAAATAAAAAGGTAATCGCTTAGCAGCGCCTCCAAACCTGAGGTGGGAATTGTGAAGAAGAGCGTGTCATGGCCGCCACATCAACCTCTAATTTCTCAATGGTACATCTAAAAAAAAAGTGGTTGCACCTGTGCGACCAGCCTTTTGAGGGGTTGGGGGAGAGGGTATTAGTGACTGCCGATCTTTGTACAAAATATTTTATTTTTAAATTGCTTTAGTGCATTTTTTTGTGAACAGAGCCTTCGTCTGTTATAATTTTAATTTATCAAAAAAAGTATACTGCATATATATTTTTACATTTCAAAGCCAATGTTCAATATTTTTGAGAATTAATAGTTATTTCCTCTTAATGGATATACAGCACAAGATTTAAAATGCTCTATCGTCACATTAGGAGTATAAAAAACAGCATCAACAATATGCTTTATCACGATATCAGTATTTTGCATGTATTTTGTTAATTTGCAGCTGTGCAAGGGATTAAGAGCATTCATATATATTTTTCACGTCAAATACAACTTTATTGTCAAATGCGCTGTATGTGCAACAGACAGCACAGATTACATTTTAAATTACCCTTTTGGATAAATTCGGTATAAAATTGTGATGATCCACTATACGCGTGTTCTGACTTACCAATTTTCATTTAATTTAGTTTTCCCAAAAAGAAAACATAGACAAAGGCACACATACGGTATTGTAAAAAGCATCCATCCGTTCCTCACAGGGTGGAACTCGCACAAAGCTTCTCTGACCTTGCTGACGTTGTTGCAGTTCGTTAGCTACAGCGACAAGAGGCGGTATAGAGTGGAGTTGGTCAAATGGAGGCGGAGTTTACAGATAAATAGAAGAAGAGTTCATTCAGCCATTACATTCTCCCTCAGCCAGGTCGAAGCCGTCAGTGGTGGAGGACAAGTCATTCGTACCGAGAAAGTAAAATGTTATCCGTACGAGTTGTCGCAGCGTTGGCCAGGACCCTACCTAGAAGGGCCGGATTAGTAAGTACTTCATTTAAAAAAAGCTATTTCGCTTTAATGTTTTCCCGATTGCTTCATTTAATGAATGCGTAAACTTCGTCCGTGGGAAGGGTAACGCCGAATATGTCAACGCAGCAGGCCCCGCGCGAACCGACTTGCACTGCAAAATGCCTTCTAAAATACTTCCTGCGTGCATTTTAAACCAAATTTCTGTCTGTTGCCCCGTATGTTGCAATTGTGTGTGATTTTAGTTGATGTTGCCCTTGTGACACCGCCTGTGCGCTGCGCTGGTATTAGCACGCGAGCTAACGTAGCTGCTCGTTAGCAACTCATTTAACCACGCTTTGAAGGTCAGCTAGCCTGACAAGCAGCCGACAGGACTGAAACCGCGTAGCACCTTCCTCATTTAACATACATGATTTGTAACGCATAGTTGCAATGTCATGAGCAAAATAATTATTGACAATAACTATCGATCATTTTAATCGTAGGTGTCCAAGACTGTGCCAGCCGCCTGCGTTGGGGTCAATCATCTCCACACCCACCGACCATGGCTGCAGAAGACTGGTAGGAAATATAACAATAACTACAAAATCAGGGGGAAAAAAATCCTTTTCAAGTTTTTTTATGACCTAATGGAAACTAAAACACCTTACATTGATGCTGTTGGCCTACTGGGAGTTCAAATCAATTTTAACCCTCCCAAAGTCTGCTTTTTGTTGTCACCCCTTTCTAATAGATAAAGCAATTTTTAATGGCAATATTCAAAACATTTACCTTTTGTACACCACCAATTATCAAAATAAAAGCTTTTATAGGTTTTTTACCTACACCATCAACTTATTTAGATTATTTTTCATTTCGGATTCAGTGAAAATAATTATTCAAAATATGCACATCAACAATCCTTGAGCAGTATTTTGATTGTCTTAAAATTTAGCATCATAATCGTTGTGATTGATAATGAATCAATTTTAATCACCAAGTCATAACTGATGCCTTGTTTTGAAGATTTTACTCAACGTGCAGCACTTTTTATGCAGCGATTGTTGTTTTTCCAAGTGCTCTATCAGTAAAGTTGAGTTGAAGTGGCACCAACACGATGTTAAGCTACAATTACCATGATGATGAGTCTCGACTTTGCTTCAAAAAGGCACGGCTGAAGTGTCTTCAATCCTGGAGGAGAAGATCATGGGAGCAGACACTTCTGCCGACCTGGAGGAGACCGGCCGCGTGCTGTCCATCGGTGACGGAATCGCCAGGGTGTATGGTCTGAGGAATGTCCAGGCGGAAGAGATGGTGGAGTTCTCGTCTGGACTCAAAGTACGCCTGGAAAGATGCTAAAGCAGTGGTTATTGAGTAAAGGCACATATTACATAAGAAAATTGTCAAGGCGCACCACCAAACAATGTCACAAAAAGTTTGGGCTTGACAATTTTGAAAAATCAACTAGCTTTTCCCAGCTCCCCCCGTCAATATTGGGATTGGCAATTATTTGTTTTAAGATCCTTTCCCATGTATTTAACAAACACAAGCAATACATGGAATTGCATCCTGCATAATACATTAGGCAATGACAAAGATCTTAACACTGTCACCGCTCTACATTGTAGACATTTTAATACATCCAGTGTGGTTCTCGCCCACCAGGGAATGTCTCTGAACTTGGAGCCCGATAATGTTGGTGTGGTGGTGTTCGGTAACGACAAGCTTATCAAAGAGGGCGACATTGTGAAGAGGACTGGCGCCATCGTGGATGTTCCCGTCGGTGAGGAGCTGCTTGGCCGTGTTGTGGACGCTCTGGGAAACGCCATTGATGGAAAGGTCAATAAAGCCACTAAATGGTCATCTAGTGATAATAAATTGTCAAAGATGGTTTTCAGTGGGGCTTTTGCGTTTCCACAGGGTCCTCTGGGTTCCAAGACGCGTAGGCGTGTTGGTCTGAAGGCTCCAGGTATCATCCCCCGTATTTCTGTGAGGGAGCCAATGCAGACTGGCATCAAGGCTGTGGACAGCCTGGTGCCCATTGGCAGAGGCCAGCGTGAGCTCATCATTGGTGACAGGCAGACCGGGTGAGTAGCCTTAATAAGCATTTCGTCAACTACATTTCTGTCATTCGTTAATGAGTGCTTTTGGGTTTGCAGAAATGTAAAAATTGATATTTTAAGAATAAAGTGGTCCCTTAAGAGTGACCTGACTTTTTTTTCCACGACATTTGACGGATAAATCCATAGCTTTGTCTTTGGAAAGTCAGCTATTCACCTTAACTGTTAGTATCTATTAGATTGATCAAATATTCTTTAGCCCATCCCTAATTGCATGTATTAAGGAGAACAAAATATGATGACTACCTCTCCTCCACAGCAAAACCGCCATTGCCATTGACACCATCATCAACCAGAAACGCTTCAACGAGGGTACTGATGAAAAGAAGAAGCTGTACTGCATCTACGTGGCCATCGGCCAGAAGAGGTCCACCGTGGCCCAGCTGGTGAAGAGGCTGACGGATGCCGACGCCATGAAGTACACCATCGTGGTGTCGGCCACCGCCTCGGATGCCGCGCCCCTTCAGTACCTGGCCCCGTACTCGGGCTGCTCCATGGGCGAGTACTTCCGCGACAATGGCAAGCACGCCCTCATCATCTATGATGATCTGTCCAAGCAGGTGTGCGGATGATGAGAAAATAGTTTTGGAGTTCTTCCGAGCCGCAGTTCCACAACTTTTTGGGTCTTTCTTAGGCCGTAGCCTACCGTCAGATGTCCCTGCTGCTGCGTCGTCCCCCCGGTCGCGAGGCTTACCCTGGCGACGTCTTCTACCTGCACTCGCGGCTGCTGGAGAGAGCCGCCAAGATGAACGATAACTTCGGCGGCGGCTCACTCACCGCTCTGCCGGTCATCGAGACCCAGGCCGGCGACGTGTCTGCCTACATTCCCACCAATGTCATCTCCATCACTGATGGACAGGTACGTCTTGGTGATGTCTTTTTCATTTTTTGTTGGGCCTCGTGTTAACGTTTGTCCTGCTTCTGCCGTAGATCTTCTTGGAGACGGAGCTGTTCTACAAGGGTATCCGGCCTGCTATTAACGTGGGTCTGTCTGTGTCCCGAGTGGGTTCTGCTGCCCAGACCAGAGCCATGAAGCAGGTTACTTCACACTTTTGTAACGTCATGAAAACATTCGATGGTTCTCATTTAGGATTCAGGTTACTTTTATCAATACTAGTTTAAAAAATTAGAATTAAAAAAATCGGGATTTTTAAAGTCTTGATTTAATTAGAAAAATATGGATTTTTTCTAATTACACTGTCTTTTTTTTTTTCCCCCTTGGATGAAACAAGACTATTTTTAAAAAAACGTAATTGATTTTAGGCAACTGATTCGCTGTGGCGACCCCTAAAGGGAAATGCCGAAAGGAAAATCATTGTTCATATACCGCGTGGTAAAACCAGGGCGTCGTGTACACCGATAACGCAACCATTAGGTTACAGAACTCCCCCTCCCTTTGGACTATTGGTCCTCATACAGAGCTGTGTGTCAGATTTTAATTTAAAATGGATTGAATAGTAGTCTTTTTGGCTTAATTGTGCCAGAATTAGAGAAATGTGTTTTTGTTTTAAATGAAATGAAAATTGTGTATATTTTTTAACACCCTGCCCCCCTCCCCTAAACATTATAGGTTGCTGGCACCATGAAGCTGGAACTGGCTCAGTACCGCGAGGTGGCCGCTTTCGCCCAATTTGGCTCCGATCTGGATGCCGCCACCCAGCAGCTCCTCAACAGGGGCGTCAGGCTGACGGAGCTGCTCAAGCAGGGACAGTACTGTGAGTATTGGCCAAATGAGACACTATCTGTCTTTTGGAGTTCAATCAGACCCCTCATGGCTCTCCTTCCTCCTCTAGCTCCCATGGCCATCGAGGAGCAGGTGACGGTCATCTACGCCGGCGTCAGGGGGCACCTGGACAAAATGGAGCCCAGCAAGATCACGAAGTTCGAGAAGGCTTTCCTGCAGCACATTCTCAGCCAGCACCAAGACCTGCTCGCTGCAATCAAGTAAGATCGCTTTTGTTCCAAATGGAGCATTTTTATTACTTGCCATTGAAAAAATTCCAACTTCAATCTTAACTTTTCAGGGCTGACGGCCAGATCTCGGAGGCATCGGATGCCAAACTCAAGCAGATAGTTCTGAACTTCCTGTCCAGTTTTGAGTAAGCAGGTTCAGCACTTGCGGTTGATCATCAGTGCCCCCTACCATTATGTATGTGAACACGCTGAACGCCAAAACCTCCATGTACGGATTTGTCCCGATAAAAATCTACAAGCCTGCTCAGCTGTAAATGTATTCTGATTGGATCAGACGATATCTAGAATACATGTGCATCATTTCAGCACATTAGTGACGAGTCCTGCTGTTCACTGTAGTAATTGAGGGGGGAGCAAGTGTCAGGTTGTGTGGTTTGGATCTTTTTGCTCCTAAGTATGTCAGAACCCATGTCAGGTTGGAGTCAAATGTTTATTAATATGAGAATAAATTGTGTAACAAATGTAAGTGGTTTTGTATTATCTCTTGAGCACGTGACCATGTGGAAGACACATTGAGAGCCTGAAAGCACTGAGACAAGTTATTTCATGTACAATATAATTTCTTCGTGACTACTATATGTACACATCTTCTATATTTTATATATATATTGCGCGTCGTCGCGCACGCGGTCTGTCCTTCCGGCTGTCCCTTTTCAAAACGCACCTACTTCACCGCGCCGCCACTGCGCCGCTCAGGCAGTGGCTCACTACGATCGCGCGGGCATCTTAGCGAAAAAATGTTGTCTACCCACAAGCATTGCAATGAAATTGTTAGTTATTTAGTAGAGCTAAACATCTCTTTATTTTCGCGATAAGCAATGAAGATGAACAAAAAGTTGAACCAAGCAACAACACTTTTGTGGCCTACCAGCCTTCCGCAGGAACTAGCTGATGAGCCGCCCGGAGGGCGGCGAACCAGCTATCCATCCATCCATCCATTTTCGGAGCCGCTTAATCCTCACTAGGGTCGCGGGGGGTGCTGGAGCCTATCCCAGCCGTCTTCGGGCAGTAGGCGGGGGACAACCTGAATTGGTTGCCAGCCAATCGCAGGGCACACAGAGACGAACAACCATTCGCACTCACACCCACACCTAGGGACAATTTAGAGTGTTCAATCAGCCTGCCACGCATGTTTTTGGAATGTGGGAGGAAACCGGAGCACCCGGAGAAAACCCACGCAGGCCCGGGGAGAACATGCAAACTCCACACAGGGAGGCCGGAGCTGGAATCGAACCCGGTACCTCTGCACTGTGAAGCCGACGTGCTAACCACTGGACTACCGGGCCGCCCGGCGAACCAGCTAGTTGCTTTTAAATGCATAAAATTGCCTGCATGTAGTTGACTTCACTTTGGCATCATAATGTCCAGCAGGTGGAAGCACACGTACAACCATTTCAGGCCATGAATAAGTTCATCAGTCCTGGTGATTTTGAATTTCAAAGTATTTTTTAAAAGGTAAATATAAATCATAAATGATTAATACACAATGGCCACATGATTATACATTTATCGAGCGGGTAAATTGTGATTGAATATCCTAGAGAAGTTAAGTTAAAGTGAAAGGCATATTTCAAACTCCGGAAAATACTCTCGGATGGACAATTACTGCATGTTTTCTGTATTGTATTAGAAATGGCAAATATTCCAATTTGAGATGGATTTTGGAGTTGCTCCCTGTATGCTATGAGTAAAAAAGTGAGTTTCCCTTCTTACATTTGAACCAATCAAGCAAGTGTTTCACAATACTGTACATTCATTGCAATGAATGTCAATTTTAAAAAAACAAATTAATGCTTGTTACATAATGGATTGGGACCTATCGCTATCAATGTCTGCCTGCCAGGAATGAAGTGAGTCATGTGGCATTGAGTGACTGGAGCTGCGTTCATGAGGGCTGCAATTGTAACACCAGGCGAGATCTCCCAAGTAGCAGCAGCACATGACCACACAGATGCTTTATCTGCACTGAATGAGTCGTCTCACGCAGCACTTGGTAACCATCTCAACCATCCAGCACTTTGCATTTAATTTGCAGTTCCACTGGGCCAACACGATTGAGTAACGACAGACTGATGCCTGCAATTGAGTGGTGAATAAGTCACAGCTTAGTCACCAGACTACACGTTCAGCTGGAATACACGACAGCAGTGATTGTCAAAAGTGTGGCATGCATATAGGTGGCTTGCTTTTAATGGGATGTGAAAGAATTGCCACACTAGGCGCTCCGAAGAGACTACGTCAACATGAAGCCCATGTCCATATGCAGGTGGTCAAATGTGAGAAATCTTTCCCGCCCAAACTCATAGTCCACATATTGGTTGTTCTCATCAGGCTAAAAAAAATAAGCGCACATGACATGCTCACACTCGCACCACCAACAACAACCAGGCACTCTAAAGTGGCCATGCCACCCCAAAGTCCTTGCCCACATGTTGGCTGTTAAGTCGAATTTTGGGGAAAAAAAATTAAATCTTTTTGTGACATTCATGTACTCACGGTCAACAATGAGGCCTTCAAATGCGGCCACACCAGCCCCAACGCCTCAGTTCACACACTGATTGTCTACTCTTAAAACATCAAGAAACATCATTGGAAAGGCTTTGTTTGATTGATAATGAATAAAGCATTTAGATTGTGACAGTACAAGAACACGGTTTAAATGGATTATTAACTACACAATTCAACAAACACCTTGTTTCCTGTCAGGCATTATCAAAGTCGTTTATTTTAGTTCTAGTTGAGTGCGTGAGGTTTTCGCTTATGTTTGTCAAGTCAACAGTATTTATAGAGCACTTTCAAACAGCCATCATTGCATACAAAGTGCTGTACATGGAGCAATTTAACATGCACAATAAACAGTAAGACGAAATGGTAATAAAGGCGGTAGAAAGCACCAAGCAGTAAAATCATGCTGAGTCGAACGCCAAAGAATACAAGTGAGTTTTGAGGAGGGCTTTAAAGATGGGCATCGAGGAGGCTTGCCGAATGTTCAGTGGGAGGTCATTCCAGAGAGAGGGACCAGCAACAGAAAAGGCTCGATCCCCTCTGAGCCTCAGTTTAGTTCTTGGCACTTCTAATAATGTCTGTTCCACAGACCTGATGCGAGGCAGGTGTGTAGGGGCGGATGAGCTCAGAGAGGTAAGGTGGCGCGAGATTATTCAGAGATTTGAAAACAGAGGAGGATCTTGAAAATAACTCTAAAATGAATGGGGACCAGTGAAGGGATGCCAGAGTAGGAGTTATGTGCTCCCTCTTACGAGTACCAGTCAAGAGGCGAGCAGCGCCATTCTGGACCAGCTGAAGGCGCTTAATGGAGGACTGGCTGACTCCAAAGTAAAGGGCATTGCAGTAATCGAGCCGGGATGTGACAAAGGCATGAATTACTGTCTCAAAGTGTTCATGTGAGAGGAGAGGTTTTATTTTGGCCAGCTGTCTAAGGTGAAAGAAGCTGGATTTAACAACGGCACCAATTTGCTGATCGAGTTTGAAATCACTGTGCAGTTTAAGGCCCAAGTTTGAGACTGCTGACTTAAGATAAGGAGACAGGGGAGTGTACAAGGGCCACTGGGACCAAACAATATCACCTCTGTCTTCTTTTTGTTGAATTTCAAGAAATTTTGTGCCATCCAGGTTTTGATTTCTTCCAGACAGGATAGGAGTGGCCTTAATGAGAAGGCGTCTTTCTTGCTCAGAGGGACATAGATCTGGCAGTCATCTGCTATAGCAGTGGAACGGAATACCATGTTTCCTTAAGATGGAACCCAATGGGAGCAGATACAGCGAGAACAGCAGAGGCCCCAGAATTGAGCCCTGTGGAACACCACATGACAGGGGAGCAGTGCGTGACTCAGAGCAGCCAAGGCTGACACAAAAGGTTCTGTCAGCTAGAGAGGACCTAAACCACTCAAGAGCACTGCCGCCAATGCCCACCAAGTGCTGCAAACGAGTCAGCAGAATACTGTGATCCTAGCTGTAGAGACCTTATCAATGAAAAACTGAAGGAATCTGTTGCACATCTCGGGTGAAGAATCCGAGCAAGTAGGCAGAGGGGGTTTGAGTACAGAATCTATCGTTTTAAATAGTGCGCGTGGGTTGTGACGGTTAGCTAGAATAAGGTCCGACAGATATTCTCTTTTGGCTTCTTTCACTGTGAGCTGGTAGTTACGCCATCAGTCTTTCCAAATTTGATAAGAGACATGCAATTTGTCTTTTTTCCACTTGCGTTCAGCTTTGCGACACCCCTGCCTAGCTGCACGGGTAATGTCGTTAAACCATGGCTCGGGTTTAGGTTTTGGGAGCATAGTTTTTGAAGGAGCCACCAAATCCAGGATGTCACGGCATGACGAGTCGAACCAAGAGGTGAGTTTGTCTGCAACGTGGCGATGCAAACGCTCAGCGGTTACGCAGGCATGCGTTTGCATCATTTGTTGCCCAATTGATTTTCACAACAGTCGTTTTCCAACGGCTTTAACTGCGTGTTTTCTGCATAGCTGACAGATGACTCGCTTGGTGACGCATACGCATCGACAACCACCGTTGTCCCCCGTCTGGTAGACTTAAAAAGTGCACCTAAGGCGACATGTTGATCATGAGTGAACAATGATTTCAAAGTGGTTTCTGTGGTTGGGCTCACAGATTTGAAAGCTCAGATGCAATTGTTGCAGGTTTGCACATTAAAGATAACGTAGTTTCAGTTCAAGTTGGCAAGATGCATTCACTGGACATGTCGATACATTGTGTTTGTTTGATTAAATGATACATTAATGTGGTGCATCCATTAAAAAAAACAAAACAAAAAGGGGAAGGCAAAAACATATTTGGCTTGCTTGCAAATGCCACATCCTCCTAAAAAAGAGGCACAGCCCCCCAAAAAAACAAACCAAAAATTTCACTTGTTTTATTTCTTATATTTTCAACAGCACTGGTCATATCAGGGGTGAGGAACTTACGGTGCGTGTACCAGTCATGGCCCCGTGGGAGCGTTTGAGCTGGCCTGCTTTGTAATTTTTAAAAAGAAATAAAACCTCGGAAAAACAAGGATAACAAACACAAATATGAAATAAATCAACATCAAAATGCTTTTGGTGTACCATAATAAAGAAGGTCATCATTATTTTCATGAATTTAGTATGTTCCTCTGAGGATTTAAAACTAAAATGTTTGGACAGCTCTGATTTGGGTAAGTTTGAATAAAATGAAAACACACACACACACACACCCACGACTTTGATAGTTTCACAGTTGGCACTGGCACAACCAAAGGCAATGAATGAATGAATACAAAATATATCCATTTAACACTGCATCTGCCCACCCATCAAGTGTGAAATTAATATGATGTGGTTCAGTTAGCCAGTGGTGGCTTTGTGCGAGGTAAGCAAAGCTGCACTAAGTTTGTTTGTTTTTTGGAATGCAGAAATTTGCGTCAGCTAGTAGTTTGCTTCCAATACGCAACACTTTGTTGTCGATAAGCTGGAGGCACAAGCGTGGCGGTGTTTGTGTTTGGCGACGTGTTCATGCGGCGCACGCGCGCACGCACGCACACGCGCACACACACACTCTACAGCCATGAGTTGAAATCCACCCCCATGGTCCTAAAACAAGCTATTTTCAGGAAGATGATTAATAATCTGCACAAAATATGCTATTCTTGGTCTTGGGTGGTACATATTTTAACGAAAGCATGTCACAGACATCCTACTATGATACAAGACATTGGTTTTAAAATATGGGAGAAAAAAGTCATTACGCATTTCTCATAAAAACCGAGTCAGCTTTCAAGTGAAATTTCAGAACAAACCTAAAATGCACAATAACCTTTTCAGGTGAACTTAACTTGACCTTCCCTTATCTTTTGAAATCCTGGTACACACATTCTCTCTGGTCTACACTTTTTGTACAACTTGCTGTTTCAACTTCTTTCTCAATGGCAGGTACTAGTAACTTTGCCTGTATTCCCTAACATTTACTATTACGTGTACATGGTAAAAGATTACTGTAATGAGTTGCATTTGCATATTTGTTTGCCAACGTATGCTGTCACATTACCGGTATTTAGGCGAGTATACTAGCAAACAGTTTTGATGAACGTGTGAAGGTGGTTTCTTTCTGAAGAATAATTTAATTACTGACAACAGTTGTGCATGCGTTTAATGTCTGAATATCGTACGCGCTAGATGCATGGTGTTGATGCTTCAGTATCGTCTCCGTCTTTGTAACATCTTGTGGCATGTATAGTTACCGTATTTGCCACACTGGAAGGCGCACTGGATTATGAGGGGCACCTTCAATGAATGGCCTATTTTGTTATTTTTTTCATAACTTGGGCGCACCGCAGTATAAGATGCAATTTACAATGCATCCACTAGATTGAGCCACACTCAAGGAAACGCCAACAGAACAATCAGATGTCAGTAAAACTTATTTAACAAAGCAGCAACACGGTTCACTTAACCAACAGCAAGTTATAACATTGACTCGTTAACATTGAACTCTCTTGCCGCTGCTCTATTTCCGTGTTCAACTGCGAAACCTTAAGTTTGAACTCTGCGTTGTCAGCATGTCGTGAGCAAGGAGCTATTTTGGGGTCAAAATATTACCGTAATGACCATATACAAGGCACATTGGATTTTAAGGCGCGGTGTGAGCTTTTAAGAAAATGGGGCTGAGTCGATTTCTCCTGTATTGGTCCATCTATTGATCAAACAACTGTTATAGTGCATTTTCAGTCCATCCTGAAACGTCACCCAAAAAAGTTTTTCTGTATGTCGTCCGGTACCTGTGTGTCTCCTTTCAGGACAGTGGAGGTTTTTCAAGGTGCCAGACTCTCCATTACAAGCCCGCTCGCAGCGAGCACACAAGCCTCCCATTATATTCACAGCAAATGGAATTTCATTCCTCCGTGACACACGGCATATATCCAACCCATGGCACACTGTTGTAAAATGTCCCTCCCGCTCGGCAACGTGCTCACATCGAGCCGAAAATTTCTTGGTAACACAGTAAAGTGCATGTGCTCCCACCCCTACCCAATTGCTCCTCCTGCCGGGGTGATTCTTTGAGGTGGTTCAGTCAGTGCTGCCGTAGTGGTTGGAATTGGGTGGGTTCTCTTGTAAACTGGTGTGCTGGCCTCCGTCCCCCTGGGACACGCCCACCTCAAGGGGCTGCTGGAAGAAGTTGGACACGCAGAACACCTGCAGGTAGACCCAAAAGTACTTTGACTCTGAATTCAAAAAGATACTTGTTTAGAAAAAGACACGAGTGCTGATTCTACTCCCGTGCCGATTCTAAAATTTACTTAAGTACAGGGACGGAGCTTCGTGTTCCTCTCTGGTCATCCCCACACGTAGCGGAGAAAAGAAAAAAAATTGTCGACACCCCTGCTTAGGTGCGAAAGTAAAACGCCAAGGGGTCAGAACTCACAGTGAAGGAGGCCACAGCGCCACCCTGCAGGAGGCCGGCGAGCACGTCGGTCCAGTGGTGCTTGTAGTCGGACACGCGGGACAGACCCACGTAGACGGCGGTGGCGAGCAGGAAGAACTGCACAGTGGGCCGCAACAGCCTCGCCCACTTGGCCTTCAGCCTGGCTTGGATGTACAGCTGGCGACGGCAGAAAATGATTTCATTGCTTTAAGATACACAGATATAGATGCTGTCAATTAGATTGACAGTGATGCCTTAATTTACAAACTTCATTCATTCAGCGACCAAGATCCGTCACGCAATAACACAATAAAATGTAAATAAACAGTTTATAAATCATGATTTCATGAAAACATTGAAAAACAAAATGACTTCAAATAAAAATACAGTAAAGCAGACAGTTGTGTTTTATATGAAACAAATAAGTAAAAAAAATCACTCACTAAGATAATACAGTAATTTTGATTATTGCCTAAAAGACTTTTGAAGTTCAAATTCATTCTTATAATAAACTGCAAGGAAAATGAAAAGCCACTGTTTGTCGTTCAAGTTCATAAGATAAGATATCCTTTATTTGTCCCACAATGGGGAAATTTACATAAATGGGACAACAATTTTACAAGATAGCAGACGCAGCAACAGATTTAACTAATTTTCGAACCCTACTCTCATAGCGCTATGTAGATTGCAATTTTGCTATAAGTTGCCATATCACCTGTTACGTTATGATTTTGGCATTTCAATTTTATATAGTCGATCCGTGGTCCCCAACACTGGATATTTTTCCAATTTTGTACAACGGTTATCTTGTTTCAAATACAAAAAAAGATTTTACTTACAACAAGAAACAACATGCAGTACATGGAGAACGACGAATGACCAGAGTAGAAGGACAGCCTGCAAAAATAAAAAAAGTTAACATAAATGCATGAGAATATTTGGACCAATAATAATTATTTTTTACATATTGTCACAGTCCAACAAAAAGCATGCAACTCCAAATATAGTGAGATTTTCTACATTTTTAAATATATGGCTGAAAATGAAGAAAAGAAAAACGGAGGAAAAAACATAATAAATATGCTTTATTTGGACAACAACAATATTCAACTTTTATTTCTACCCTTTGTATGTGAATAAAATTACAACTATGATTTTTTTAAATCACAGTTGAACTGATTCACAGTTCATAAGAATAAAAATGAATGACTCTTAATTTATTGCCGTTCTTATTTTTATAAACCTATTACGGTGCTTTAAGTACAAAAAAACCCAAGCGGAGTAATGTTTATACCTGGCTTCATCCACCAGGAACTTATCGCCTGTACAGGTGAAGTTCTCCACGTATCCTCCAGCTTGGCAGTTGATACGATCCCACCGTGGCTTGCACACGGCCAGAAAGTGAGGCCGGAGACGCCCCACGGAGTACTTGGCGATATCCGTCAGCGACTGGCTGGCCGCCGCTCCGAACAAGTAGCAGCCCACGGCCTTGTAGACACATGCTGCATACTTGCAGCCAAGCGTCTTCTTCTTGATGTGGGACAGGTAGACGGAAAGACACTCACCACAGATGATCTGTAAAGGAAGCGAAAGTGTTAGAGAGAGGGGGAGGATGGATGCCACCGAATGGATGACGTCACGATCTCGCAGACTTTCCCATGCTTACAGCAATGAGCGTGAAGGGGATCATAACGCCCCCAAGGAGTTGGTAGGAAATGGTGTCCTCTTTGAGGGGGTAGCGGATGGACTCATCATCGCAGAAGAAGCCTCGTTTGAAGGGGTTGTGCTGAGGAGTCAGGATGAAGAAGGGGAATCCCACTAGTGGTGGGGCAAACGGAGACACAAACATGGATCGTCAATTGTTTTTCACTAGAAAGCTAAGATTCCAATTTAAACTTGATTGTGTGATGACTTCGAAACAGTCACAATAATGAGGCATACCCTTTTGCCTATCACAAAAGTTTTTTTTGAACTCTGCATCTGCTTATGTCTGGGTCAGGGTTTGCTGCTGTGGTCTTTGATATCTATTTTTTTCGCACAGCTGTGTGTATGTACAGTACATTTGTACACATGACATAAACACAACAACAAACAAATCTAAGCTATGGCATACATTTAGGGGGAATGGAAAGAAGAAAGCGAGAAAAGATAAGGACAGTACAACTTTTGTCACTGGCAGTCTCGGAGACAACATTGAGATTCAATAATGAGACAAACACTTGAGCTGAGCGTGACTTCAGAGGCGAACAATCAAGTATTTTTCTGTTAAATTATGCTTGATTTCTAAAGGGTTGGCTTTTGTTAATTCTAACACGGAGAATTAAGATAAGTTTAGTACTATACTACTGAATGACTCTTTTTCCTTCTCAAACCCAGACAATGACACATTTTTGCTTTTTAAGTGAGTCGACTGTTTGTAATTTGGCCCTGCGGTGATATTACAAAACATCTTCAAACAGACTGGAAAACTAGATGGTGTTACTAAACAGCAAAATACATGACTACATACTGTATCAAAGAGGGAAATTACACCGATTAGTCTCATGGCACAAAACTGACTGTTATGGATGCAGAGGGCTGACTGCAGACTCAGTGGCATCCTTTCTGTTGGTGCTGCAGGTTTCTTATGATTACAAAGCAAATACAGTAGTGGACTAAAAATACAACTTTGGCCTGGAAAACTCACACACGGGGTGGAACTTTTCCATCTCCCTGTCTGCAGTTCCTCACATCAAGCTTCCCAATGTGTATAGTATTTACATGCTGTTAACGCCAATTGAAAAAATACACTTTAGGAATAATATACTTAGGAGAAGTGGTAGTTTTGTTTGGCCTCTTTGTTGTGTAAATAGAAATACAGTGAACGGTATATTAAAGCGTGGACACATACCGAGAATGAGACAAGTAATGTCCAGCAGGAAGTATGGAATTCCAGAAACTTCAAACATGTTGTCTTCTTTTTGTTGTAAATGAAAATAAAAACGTGAATAAAAATCCTTTAGCTCCGATTGTCTTATTCCATAAAACACACCACCTTCATGGTGCCAAAATTATTAAAAACACGAAAACAAAGTGACACAGTTAACTCATCCATGAGTGGACAGCTTCAGGTCCGTCAAAATTGTCCGAACGAACGCATCTCTCCACAGCTGCGTTTGAGTAGAACTTCACCGGTGTGCCACAGAAACCAGAACCCCGTTACCTTTGTGAATAATGAGAATGTTTAGTTCTGCTGGGAAATATCGAAAGTTTGCGTCAGATAATCCTGACAGTTGAGCTTGAGAGTCAAAAAGATGTTACCGGTATATACCAGATATTCTAGATGTGCTATATGACAAAAATATCGCAGTTGTCAATTCCTATTCTGTTTCTAAGTCAAAGTTGTTACGTCGAACAAATACAGTAGAAGGAGAAATGACAGTAACGAACATTCCGTTTGCCGATTTAACTTGAATGCAGCAGAAAATACGGAAGTGGGAAGTAAGAGTAGCCAATCACGTGCCAGGCATGCCCTCGGACGATTGCCACCGCGAGGCCCCGCCTTTCCCACATGTCACTCATCCTGAGCTACTATAATGAGGTTTAGAGGAGTCACAGTGTCATTAAAACATGCTCACACTGCACTTTGCTCGATGAGATTTCGCCTCGAGCCGATTCCACGCGCGTTTCGCGTTGTCTTTGATTAAACAATGTCAGGCAAAAACACAAGAGGCCCTCGGGTTACAAAGGAGTTAGAATTTGGATAAACAGGTTTAAAATCCTGACTACAATAGGATATAAACCACATCTGGTACAAAATATAAAACAAATGAATAAAAAGAGTAGAAGTTAATTGTCAAGCTAAATATAAAACAGAAAATCAAACATATAAAACAACGCACAAGCTTCAGCTTCACCTAACATGTCCGTTTCTCTTAATGCTAACGAACAATGCAACACCATAGCTAACGAAAAGCTTCAGTGTTGCGGTGGGGTAATCCATTAAGCAAATGCTACTTCAACACACGGCATTTAATAAGCCAATATTCACAGGCATCTATTTGTGTCCTCAGTAAAACTATAAATATTACTGCAACTTACTGTGGAGCAGTAACAATTCATGATTTTTAATTTTTTTTACTCTTTTGAG
Organism: Hippocampus zosterae; assembly: GCF_025434085.1. Lineage (NCBI taxonomy): Eukaryota > Metazoa > Chordata > Actinopteri > Syngnathiformes > Syngnathidae > Hippocampus > Hippocampus zosterae. Next base: position 9,025,624 of record NC_067456.1, on the reverse strand, counting down.
TAAAATCAGATTTTTATTTTGTGTGAAAACAATACATTTTTGAAAATAATTGCTGAAATCATTTTAAGACTGAGAACCATGTTGCATAGAAATGTGGGGAGACGGTGTTAACCTGTTTTACACCATTTCTATTTTCCAGATTTTTTTGGGGGGGTGGGGTGGCTAAATCCAGTAATGCATTTAGTGCTCCTGCATGAGTCAGTCCTCTCGCTTTGTTCATATCAGCTGTCATCCTCCTCAATCTTCCAGCTGCCCTTGACAATATCCCTGTAAATTTCCCCGGTGTGGGACAAATAAAGGATATCTTATCAACCATTCTATCCTCATCTACTGCCTGCATTCACTCTTCGACACAACCAAATAGGAGAACTTCACCGGTGCGCTCACACCTAGCAATACTCCAAAGATACTGATAAAAAAAAACAACTGATCTTCATTAAAAACTGCTCCATCTTAAGAATGTGTGCCCAGCTCAGTGCTTGATGCCCCCCTCGTGATTATGCGCAGCTCCTCCAAATCAAACTTAATCATCCAGTCACCCTACCTTCACTGCCGCAAACCTGCACTCACTTTGACAGCAACCAACATGTCAAATCTCCAAAATAGCTTTCTTTCCTCAGAAAAACATGTCTCATCTCCACCCTCTACACTACTGCCGAAACTCTGATTCACAGCTACATCACTTGCTGTCTTGACAAAATTCAATTGCATCAATAATATCAGCTCATCCAGACCTCCTTCGTTCCTGTGACCACATCATCCTTGTCTCCAAAAACTCCACTACAATCTCCCCATTCTCCAACATATTCAATTCATACACCACCTTTCCTCCATACCATGAACCAAACACAAAACCTTGGGGGACAGATTCTACTCTGTCGCTGTCCCTACCGTCTGGAACTGTCTCGCGCGACATAACAAGACTGCACAAACCTCACATCCTTTAAATTGCTCCTCAAAACCCAATTGGTCTGCTCTGTTTTCATCACCTGACCATTGTCTCACTTTTAGATGTAACTATTTATTTACTGTGTTGAATTTCATGTTCTTTTTCCTGAATTATTTTTGTTGCGGTTTTATTTGTTGTGATTGTTTTTTTCACTGCATTTCTATTCTGTAATATAATTTGGAACTTAAGAACTTTTTAAAGCACTCTAAAAATAATATCTACATTTTTTCTTCTCCTTATTATTATTATTATTATTATTATTATTATTATTATTATTATTGGCGACGCAGTGGACTACTGGTTAGCGCATCGGCCTCACAGTGCAGAGGTGCAACAATTAATTTTGTTGCGGTTTTATTTGTTGTGATTGTTTTTTTCACTGCATTTCTATTCTGTAAAATAATTTGGAACTTAAGAACTTTTTAAAGCGCTCTAAAAATAATATCTACATTTTTCTTCTCCTTATTATTATTATTATTATTGGCGACGCAGTGGACTACTGGTTAGCGCATCGGCCTCACAGTGCAGAGGTGCAGGGTTCGATTCTGGCACCAGCCTTCCTGTGTGGAGTTTGCATGTTCTCCTCTTGCCTGCGTGGGCTTTCTTTGGGTACAAAGATTTCCTCCCACATTCCAAAAACATGTATTGTAGGTTGATGGAACACTCCAAATAGCCCTCAGGTGTAATTGTGTGTGTCAATGGTAGTTTGTCTATGTGTGCCCTACTATTGGCTGGCAACCTGTTCGGGGTGTGCCCCACAATCTGCCCAAAGAGGGCTGGGATAGACTCCAGCACACCTGTGACCGTCGTGAGAATATGTGGCTCAGAGAATGGATGGATGAAATGACAAAAGCTGTTACATTCTTTTTAATGATGTGAATACCTTATGTTTTACAACGTTAAATGTTATTATTAGTATTGTGATAGACTTTGAGGGAACTAAAGAACCTTTTACAGTATTTACTAGCCTGTATCCATTGTGCCAAATGCTTGAACTCACGTCTGCTCTTCAGGCGCTTCAATTTCACTACGAGCTATCGCCTAAGGGTCCCGTGATAAAAAGCCAGATGCCGTCTCCCGCCGCCACGATTTTGCGGTGGATAAAACCAGGACAGGCAATTACAATGAATTCTTCATGATTGGACTACAGTACAAAAGCATGACACAGACATTTTATTAAGACGCATTGGAAATGTTGTATTTGATTTCAATTAACTATGCGTTCAATGTCCAACACTTCAAGAGATTCTACTGTTCCTATCGAGGTGCGCTTGGATGTCTGCTTTGAAGAGCAGCTCTCCAAGTTGCCTATGTGAGGCCTCGCTCATGGCTTTGGTCCGCATGCACATCTGGTACTTGTCCGGTGGCAATTCGTCAGTGCACGTCTTCTCATGCCACAAGTGGAAGAGGCCACGCGACGGAGCGCGCACCACCATCAGTTTGCTGTGTAGATACTTCCTGTACAGGTGCACATCCTCCAGCCCCCAGCCTTTAATGCTGCGGTCAAAACCACCTGCAAAGGACAAACACAAACAGTAAACAGGAAAGTCACTACGCATCACAGTCCTGAGGGGTCTTCCTCTTGAGTGCTACTTCCTTTATTTTTTTGCATTATCCTGCAGTTGTGTCATAAGATATGATTCAAACTGACACCAGCAGTAATTTATGACATTAGCTAGGATGAGAGAAACAAAGACACTGAGGAGTAATGATGATATTGATTATTGTTCTTTAAAAACCCAACGTCTCCCACACAAATAAATGCTATGGGCTTGTAAATGAGGAAATAAAGCAATTTGTAATTTCCTTTTTAGCAACATACTGCCAATGGACATTCACTCTTCTTGCTATTTCCTGTCAGTATTGTAGCATTTCTTCATCATGTCGATTAGTCATTACCTATGTTGAGGAAATCCGACCTGTACTGGCATGTCATTCCAAAGCCGAAATCTCTCCAGAAACCCGTGTCGCGTCTTATCACCTGAGACAAAAAAATAAAATAAACATACAGTAAACCTCCATCCATTGTGATCTCGCTATTTCATGACAATTTTTTTTGTCTAGTTATAACTCAATTTTGTTGTTTATTCTCAGATCTAATTCCCATTTTGGTCATTAGGTTGCGTGTTTAAACACTGGGTAAAATTTGAAGGATGAAGCTAAAAGAGGAAGCATTTCAAGATCTGTCTATTTTTTTACTGAAGATGTTATTAAATTGAATATATTAAATTTGAATTTGTTTGTATTATTTCAAAGTGTTTTTAAAGACTGAAAAAATATGTGCCATAAATGCTGTGAAAACATGCATAGGGAGTACTAATAGGGCATCTCTACGTCGTGGATTTCATTTATTGTGGTGTGGTATGGAGCATAACGCTCAACAATATACTGTACAGGATGGTTTATTTGTCATCTGTGCTCTTTTACTCACCAGTTGTTGCTGGATAGATGGTACATGAGTGTAATTACTGTAGATGATGGATGGATTGTACTGGCTGAAGAGGACTGGGTAGTATACCTTTATACCTGCTCAAAAATAAATGTTACAAAATAACTTGTAAATTGGGTCCATGATCTCATCTCGTCTGTCACTTTTCGGAAAAGTCCGACTTTAAACCTTCCCCGATAGCAGCGTTAGCCCCTTAAAAGATAAAAGTTGAGATGTTTTCGTTTTCACTCCGAATGTGCAGGTTGCATCAAGCAGTGCCGATGAAGAAGTGAAATGTTGCATGCAGCTATGAATTCCAACAAAGAACTCCCACCTGGCTCTGCATTGAGGCGACAGGAAGTCAAGAAGTCTGCCGTGAAGTGGATGTCAACATCACAGAAAAACATCAGGACATTATGGCTTCGCCTCCAGGCCCTGGCGCCTACTTCTAAGCCCCGCCCACGCGAGAACTCCTCATTGAGCTGGATCAGCGTGAAGCTCCTGAAGCGGGTCTCCCTGGTGGAGGAAGGAGAACCTTTACCCCACAACTAGGAAAATTTATTCGGCCATTATGTGTTTTGACTTATTGTCTAAATTTAGGCAAACGTCCAATTACTGGACTGATTACTGGTATCCTGTGGTATGAAGTATGTGAGGAGTAACTTTTTTTTTCCCCTGTCCGAGCTCCTCGGAAAACTGTCATGGCCCAGCGTCATGAATGTTGAACCTGTTATTATTGTTAAATATATATATATTTTTTATGGTAAATCCTCCCAAGCGTAATAAGATAAGATAAGATAAGATAAGATAAGATAAGATAAGATATCCTTTATTCGTCCCACACTGGGGAAATTTACAGCCTCCAGCAGCAAGAATGTATGTAGAAAGAAGAAAGAAAAAAAACAACAAACATCTTTCAATTAAATGCAATATGAACATTCTGGATATAGCTAGCTAGAATACAAGTCGGTAGGCAGGCAGTTGGAACTAAAGTCATGTTACCTACTTGGTTGTCTGATCCAGCACGGCTTTCACCTGGTCAATCTGCTCGCGCCCAAAGTAGACCACTGTGAGATGGACATTACCATCTTGCTGAATGCATACCTCCCTGTACCAAACATAACAAAAGAATGCACACACTAGAGCATGATTCACCATCAACACAGATCCACGATGTCCCAATTTTCTTTCCATACAGTACCTGAAATTGTGGACAAACTGGCGGAAGGTGTGCGCCCGCTTGGAAAGCGGTACGATGATGTTGACGAGCATGCTGCTTGTGTCCACTTGCTCGCTCTTCACTTTAACCAAAGGACCGAAAGGCCTGAAGAGAACCGTCTTGGCGTAGTCCCGCGGCCCGTCGCCTTTGAACATCAACTCGTACACAGTACCCCTGTCCCTCTCGGTGCGGGTCAGCCCTGTGAGCACAAGATAACGCTTAGTCACCGAACCATATGTAGCACCTATGGTGGATACAAAATGTATAATATATGTTATTTTGGTTTTATGTTTCAGATACCCCAGCTAACGTAGGTATTAAAACCCTATGTATGAAAATATATGCCCATCATAAAATATATGTGTGTATATTCTGTATGTATACAATGTACAGTATATATTCCAGTTTGGACCTTAGAGTAGCAGTTGTTCAAATGCTTAATGACCGTAACTCCATTTTGGATCATATGTTAGCATTAAGCTAATGGACTTTAGTTCGACGAAAAATGACATGGTTTGGTTGAACACTAAATCTATCATATCTTATATCCGTTTTTGTCACGTTGCGTGGTGGGGGGGTGGACCCCAAAAAGCAGGCAGAAGGGAGGAGCAGCTTGGACTTGAAGAATTGTATTGATAAAAACACATAAAACTAAATCCAAAACAAAGTCCTGAAAACAAAACAAATCCAAAGTATCAAACAAAACCTGTCTGTAGCTAAAAACGAACAGTCACCAAAACATGAGTGAGAACATGACAGCTCCAACAAACAAACAATGACGCGACAATGAGTGGTCGGGCGGGAGTCCTTTTATACAACTAATTACATAACGACCAACAGGTGCGCAGCTGCATGTGGAGCCATAGAGTGCCACCTGTTGGTCACAAACAGAAACAGTTTTAGAGTGAACTGTGAGGGACAAACAAGCAAGCAGGCTCTGCGTCTTATTTGGACAAGTTTGTCAGCAAGACTTTGCCAGCAAGGCCGAAGCCCCTGCGACAAAATCGGGGTTACCTGTACGGCTTTACGGAAACTAAAATCATCGGCTGTCTTCTTTCAACAAGATAATATTTTCATCTATCCAGGTAAGAACCCGGTTGATTTTGAATATAAATGAGCAGCATGAAGACTCACCCTCAATGAAGTCTGATGGGGAGAAGGTGCGCTTCCTCCTGCTGGTGTCCACGTGTTGCAGAGGTCCATTCAGGACATGTAGTGCTGTCTCCACACTCCCTATCAGCTCATCCCTGCGGTCCTTCCTCACAGGCCTCTCCTCGGGGTGTCTGGTCAGACCCGTCTCCAGTTGGTACACCCTAAGGGGACATACCCACTTGCCATACACTGATAATGAACTACCATATTCATAGTACTCCATAGACCAAATGTGTAATATTTTGAAGGGATACATCATCTTGATCGAGTGCCAAACATATTTGTATACAGAATCAGAAAGGAGCTAGCTTGAGCTTTAGTTTGTGGTATAATGTTGTGATACTGAACTGTTTTGGGATCATAGATTTGAGAAATAAACAGATCTTTCTAAGTTATCAACTTTTATAGAGTTAGTTATTACTGAATGTCCTGTCGTATTCATATTTTCAATAGATGTTTTTTAGGGGTGTGGTTTAGTGAGTGACATCAAGAGCTGGAGCTGCATGACCAGACCCAGAAAACTGTTGTGCCATGACATTTGCAATGTGAGCCCGAGGGCACTTTGACATCAATTTGAGTGGACAGTAGAGGGCAAAACTGCATGGCCCTGAAATTGATGAATACGGATGGATTTGTCTTTTTAATTTTTGTTCCACAAAATCTTAATCAGAATACAGTATCATGTTTACACGAATGGGGGCCCAATAAATAGCTGGAGTTGGAGTTGGAGCTGGACCCTATAAAAACAAAGAAAATAATTCTAGATAAACTCTTAAATCGGATGTTTGAAATCCAGCCAAGATGTGATGAAGGCATGGATTTTACTGTTTCAAAGAGCGTTTATGCAATAAGGAGCTTGCCCTCTGCAAACAACAATGATCTGGTAGAATGAGAACTCCACATAAAAGAACAATGTGTCTGCCAGAAGTAGGTGGTACTCTTACCTCCGCAGAGTAAAGGTGTCAAATGGAATCACAACGTATTCGTCGGGTAGAGGTACGCCCGCATTGACTTCTGCACGGTTCAACTGTGAGCGGAAGAACTCCTGGAAGGATGCATTCGTTCATTCATTCATTCATGAAAACTGTAGAACAGGGATGTGGCCCAGGCCCACTTTGCTTCTGGAATGAAATTAACTTTATTTATAAAAGAAATGTTGCGACTGTTTTAGTTGTCATTACTGAGCGTTAGCGTTAGCATATCGGCTCAAGGCAGCAATTCTCAAACTTGGTACACAATGCACCAACTAAACCAAACACAAAAAAAAAACTCACTACCATCATCATGACCATCATTACCATTAGGTTTTATTAAGGGGGAAGTCAACCCCAATTTCTTTTTGACAGTCATATGGGCCTGTACTAGTTTGAACACGGCATTGTGATTCATATTGCGTCTGTGAAATATGAGTTAAGCAGCAAAAGCCACCTGTTCTTAGTCATCTCAGGGGTCGCCCATTTTGACGCTTTCTGTCGACTGGAAATGACCTCACATTTGCTCAGGGCTGATGTAAGGACAAATCTCGGTTCACCTGTTTACTGAAGCTGAGCCATGATTGGTTGTTAGGGATGAATGGAATTTCTATTCATTTCAGATGCTTTGGGATGCAAGTGATTTGAGTTAAAAATGGACCGCCGACCACATATGCCCCCCCCCCTCTCCCACCCCTGACAAATGGCATTATCTCATCAATCTTACCTTCAGGTCAGACTGCATGGGGGGTTTGTGCAGACTTTCCAGGCCCTGAGGCAGGACCCCTTTGATTTTGGCTTTGTCCAGCGACTCCTGTAGCTGCAGTGTCCGGTCCTGGAGAGCCTCCTTGAGCTGCGCTATCTGTTTGCTCAGGCTGTCAATGTAATGCCTGTGGGAGTCCTCCCTCTCCTGGAGCAGTGCCATGTAGCCTTCCTTGCTAGTGGTCCCTGATGACCACAGGGGGTCTCGACGGGGGTCTCTGGATGCGGGTCGACAGGCCAACAGGTAGAGTATGGCCACGCAACAGCAGAGGCCCGCCACCACCGAGCCCACCCGGGCCAGCAGGGCCAACAGCCATCGTTTGAACACGGCTGTCATTTAGTTGGAAAGATGACTGCACTAATGTCATGTGAATATGCAAAATGCAAAAACGATCAGAATTGTTCCGCACTGTAACTGCTGGAGTTATCTTGTGCATGTAACTTGTTTGATTTTGACCTTTATATAAAGCAGCATCTTCACCGTGTGTCACTTTTTCAGCATCCTTCAGAAAAGGTGACTGAAGCTCCTGAAATCACAGAAAAATACAATGAAAAACTTCAGAAACGATCAGTTAATCGGAGTGATCGGTACTGTATGTCTTTTTATAATGAATTGTTAGGATAAACATGTTTTGTTTGGATACAGCGCATATTCACCACTTCCCCCAAAGTGTAGGCTAATTGTTTTACTTTGTATTTAAGACTATCATAAAGAATGACAAAGAAAAGCAACAGAAAACACTAACAGAAACACCTTTACTGCACACTGAAAGAGCAACCTTGACCTTCTCTGAATCTCATAAAACCTTAGTGACAGAAACAAGCTTGTCTGTGTGTGTGTGTGTGTGTGTGTGTATATGTGTGTGTGTGCGCGTGTCTGTGCTCCCATGTGTTCCCATCATCAGTTTATTCGCAGCACAGTTACGTCTTTATTGCACAGGTAGAGGCTGAGCTCATGAAAGAGCTGCCTATGTTTCCACACCCACCCATGTATGGCCCACTCCCAGTCAGTGTGGGTGTGAGTGTGTGTGTGTGTCTGTGTGTACAAGAGAGAAGCGTGCTGTGATTACAGATGCATGCATGTTTTTTTACAATGCAGATTTGTACCCTTGGATGAGAGTTTAAAATTTACATTACTGAATTAAAAATAGCCCAAAAGTCATTAAAAAAATCCAAAAGATGTGTTTAGCTTTTTCAGGACTCTCACCGGGCACTAAATAATAGCATCAGTAGAATACATTCACTTATTCACAAGCTTATGAGTTGTAAAAACACACTTGTACTTACCGGAGCAGTCAGTAGGGCATCTAATTCTTCTTCCTCCAAAGCATGTGTTGTCAGAATTTGTGGTTGTGAAATAAAGGTGAGCAAAAAAAGTTTTGAAGTGACCCCGTAGGAGCAAAGTGAGCATGCATCCTCCTCCTCTCATTTTATCGCTACCTTCCCCCCCAATAGGACCTCCCTCTGCTTACAGCTCCTGTTTTTGGAACGTGCTCTTAGAAATTCTCACAGAGTGGAACCTCCCAAATGGAATCCAATTTTAAAAAATAAAAAAATAAAAAGAAAGAAAATCGCCATCCCGTAGGAAATACTCCCAAGGCTGACATGGGTTTATAAACAGATCGTTGATCATGATTTAATGCTACAATCCAATTAATTGTGCTTCTCCCTCCAATGTACCCGTCTTGGCCACTGGGAGGCAGTATAATATAATCAGGCAGACACAAATGGAGATAGAAGAAGACTTCTTCTATTGTCAGTGTAAGTCAGGGGTCCCCAAACTTTTTCCTGTGAGGGCCACATAACTTTTCCCTTCTCTGATGGGGGGCCGGTGTCAGTTTGTAACATCATTGATCGTAGGGGAGCTTAAAAATGTATTGTTTCCCAGAAAGCCACACATAACCAAATAACCCTTTCCAGGTTCTTTACAGAAAAAAAAGTCAGGGAACAAATAATAACACTATTAATGAAATAAATAATAACTAAATGACCCTCTCTGAGTTCTTCACAGAAAAAACAGAAAATAAATAATAACTAAACAACTCTCTCTCTTTGTAGCCCCTGGAAATCCACAAAAAAAGAGTTCTGCCATCTACGAGAACGGCACCTAATTGAAAACAAAATTTCAATTTTTATGCAGTTGGGGACAATCTAGGAAATTCATAAAATTTCAAGTTAAAAAAATATCATTTAGGGTTTTTTTAGGGCGTTTTTAACACAGTGACGGGTCATTTTGACCCAAGGACAACAGGGGGGTTAGAGGGCCGGGTCAAATGTGCCCGCGGGCCGTAGTTTGAGGACCCCTGGTGTAAATGATTCAGGGTGTGTTTGAATGTTCAGACTTTTTTTTCACCTAAGACGGGCATATCCACCTTCGGTCTGCAAAGGCCGCTGTTCTGCGGGTTGCCGATGTGTCCTTCCTGCAACACACTTGATTCAAACGAGTAGCTCATTAGCAAGCTGCGAAGAAACCCAAAAACAAGTTTTCATCTGAGGATGGTGCCACATGCACTCCTGTCAAGATCCAAACGAGCTGATTGAAACAAGTACATTTATTTTAAGTTATTTACATCAGTCGTTGTACAGAGTGAACATTTGCTTTTGCTCATGTGCTACACACTGACACACCTTGTTTAGATTGTTTTTTTTTTTTTTTAATGAATTCACGAGTGTGCTTTGTGACATTTGTGCTCAGTTTAGGCAGTGTGTTGCTTCAGGGAAAAAAAATGGAATGTAAAATACAGAAGCACCGCTAATCATCTGAGGGGTGCCTCTGGGGTGATCTTTCATATGTAAAAGTGCATTTGTCTTCAACGGAGAGCCACACAGATGGTGCGGTTACGGGAGACTTCATTAGGGACACCTTTCACAATCTAATGAGATCCAATACATGAGCTGTCATATAGATTAGCAAGGATTAGAACGTTCACTTGATGTTCATTATTGTGGTTACAGTTTGCATTGGTGCACCTCATCATTTCGGAAAATAACCTACATTTTAGAAACACCTCTGCATATGATCTACAACCAAAATAAATCACATGGTGGTAAACTGAGCATTGTAATCTTTTAAAGGCAGATCCCCCCCCCCCCCAGAGCTCATATATACAATATATATGATCTCATTAAATGTTGCTGATATTGTGGAATGGATTTAAGTAACCCAGAAAAAAAAACACGTCAGCGACAATAGAACCACCATCAAGGACCATTTACCATAAAGAAAAGAAAAATATGACAACTGAACACATTTGTATAATCTGTGGGTTAAATAATTTAGGAGGCATTTTGATGTATGACAAAATAGCTATAATAATAATAATAATAATAATAATACTGACTTTAAAAAAAAATCCCCCCTAATTTGTTTTGAATATGTGAGTATTCTACCAGATGGCAACAATTTATTAACCTATCTCCTACAAACGATTTATTAAAATAAAGCAACATAATTAGTGTGCATGTAGGACAAAATTGTGACACCTCAACTGTGTAACGTTTGTAGTTCAAGTTATCATTAAAAATAAACACTGTATTTGTTCGTAGTAGATATCCAGAATGTTCTTGCTACAGTGCTTTGTTCTCTTCAAAGGTAGTTTTCTCCACAGCATGTCGACATAATCATACGCTTGTGCAACTGTCTTTTGTTGTGGTTATGAAAGTCTAGGAGCATTGAGGAGGTCAACGAAACACAAAAAAATGTTGTTGACCTCCTTGGAGGGAAAATGTGAAGATGTGTGAGTGGGGAATGATGAAAGAAAAGCGGTCGGAGGGACGTGTGGGTGGCTGCACGTAATCTCCACACCAGAAGGCGCTGCCGTGTTGCCGTCTGGGGGGGGGGGGGGTTGCCAGGCAACAGCATCCCTCATCATGAGGGATTTAATACATTTTTTCTGGGTGCTCAGCTACCCCAAAGTGTTGCGGTGTTGTTGCCACAGCCGCCAAATGTTGATCCTGGCTTCCGGCAGCGGTATCTTCATCGGCACCGCTGCAGCCAAAGTGGGAAGCGAGTTGTTGAGCTACACCAGTTCGTCCAGCAGGGTACCAATGCTGTGGTGCTCAGGGGGGCCGGCGATGGGCTTGTTGCACATGGGGCAGACGCATCGCACCTCCAACCACTTGACAAGACACCTGCAGATACGCAGAGGCAGCATCAGTCACCACACAGACCGATGGGTGGGCCCTGCGTTTGTTACAGAGGCCTAGGAAAGGCTGTGACCCGGTACCAGGTTTGCAGGGCTTCCCATACAGTAATGTATTATTTTGACAGAATCATAAAAACATGGCATGATTTTCAGGGAAGAGGCAGACTGCCACAAAGAGCAAAAATGAATATAAGGGCGGGAGTGAGGATATTTTGAGAGGCTGTTAGCAATAACACCCGTGAGCAGAGCTGCAAGTAAGATTTTTTTTTTGCACTGATTCTGAATCTGCCCTTGCTTTTTCTCATACACTGTATTGTATTTTTTCTCAAAAACATTTATTGATACGTAAAACCATCTCTGATTAAATGTTGCCATTGACCAATTTACTGACTATACCTTACTGACTATACTGCTTTTTTAAAAATTTAACTCAATTTAATTCATCCATTTATTTCCTAAACCTGAGAACTGTGAGCCCTTAATAATTTCATCTAATTATTTTTTTAAAAAACTGAACACATACAGTACATTTTATCTTAATTTATTCAGTATCATTCATTTTTGCCATATGTTGAGATCTACACTCCTGTGCTAAAAACACTAAAATCCACAAAAAGTATACATATTAAAAAGAAGCTCAAAATGATGTCATCACTACCTAGAGGAGTGGAAACTTCCCACGACAACAGACACAATGGCAGTCGGTGGCGAGACTATTTTTAGCGATGAGCAGCGTAAGTTGCCGAAATCCCAATGACTTCCTTTGTTTAGCAGTTTTCCCCCCCCCAAAAGGTTTTTGTATAAAAATGGAGATGAATTAATAATTTGTTTTATTGGTGATTCCCTGCTTATAAGGAAGTCAAGTGTGATATAACACGAAAAACCACAGGCGGTACTCATGTACTCACTTTCGATGGAAAGCATGTTGGCATGGCAACACTCCCAGCTCGTCTTTCACTTTAAAGTCCTCCAGACACACTGCGCACGTCTGCTGCGTGAGTGACAGACAGCACACTCAGCACCCTTTTTCTCATTTATGCCCATCGTTTTTGGACAAACGTTGCATTCTTACCCCGTGCACGTTCAACCTCTTTGGATCTCCTTTCAAAACCACCTGTATAGTCGCGCGCACACACACACACACATACACACACTGAAATAAAAGCAGTGAGGGAGAAGACATAATCGGCTGTGTTGAATCTACCTCTCTGTAACCAAACCGCTCACTCTGGGCCTGATGTCGAAGTTTGCTATTGGAGAAAAGACAGAACACGGTGTTAAATATTCTTGAATCACTTAAATGTGTAAGAAACATTTGATTGAGCAGCGACTACAAATAAGAGAGACTTACTTTTGGTGGTTTGTTGTGGTTTGTTTGTATTTTACAATATGAATGAATTTGTCAGCACACACACACACACACATAGACACACAAGTGGGGGTTTCTGAGCACATGGTCTGAAAACATGTTTGGTAAATGGAAACAAATTTCGCTGTTTGTTGCTGTCTCTCCCTTTTGTCTCTCAGACGAAGCTCAGTCGAGACGACGAATTGGCAAGTCAACCATTTTGACAATAATCCGTAATGGCAACAGAGTTTGTTGCGAATAGATTGAAAGATAGTCATAAACGACTTCGGGTGTGCGGCACCACCTGAACTGGAGAAGGCACTATTTTCATTTGCTGGCAGGATGTTTTCAGAAATAAAGTAAGAAGAGTTGTTTGTTTCATGTCTTATGCAACCGATTCAGGGTGTCCCCTGCCTACTGCCCGAAGACAGCTGGGATAGGCTACAGCACCCCCCGCGACCCTAGTGAGGATCAAGCGGCTCGGAAGATGAATGAATGAATGAAATCTTTTTTTTTCTTCAAACTGTATACACGTATTACTAATCGACATGTTTACACTGTGGGCGGCCCGGTAGTCCAGTGGTTAGCACGTCGGCTTCACAGTGCAGAGGTACTGGGTTCGATTCCAGCTCCGGCCTCCCTGTGTGGAGTTTGCATGTTCTCCCCGGGCCTGCGTGGGTTTTCTCCGGGTGCTCCGGTTTCCTCCCACATTCCAAAAATATGCGTGGCAGGCTGATTGAACACTCTAAATTGTCCCTAGGTGTGAGTGTGAGTGCGAATGGTTGTTCGTTTCTGTGTGCCCTGCGATTGGCTGGCAACCGATTCAGGGTGTCCCCCGCCTACTGCCCGAAGACAGCTGGGATAGGCTCCAGCCCCCCCCGCGACCCTAGTGAGGATCAAGCGGCTCGGAAGATGAATGAATGAATGAATGTTTACACTGTATTACAAATGTTCAGGTTTTTATATCTATAAATGTTCATACTGTATTATAGATTGTAGTTGGCGGCCATTTTAGTGGCAATAGTTCAGACGAACGACCGTCACGAACTACAGATTCGTTACGTCCCTCGAGGTATGTCGTAAGGAGGTTTGACTGAAATAAACCACTACAAATCAATTGAATCCACGCGCCGCCCACAAAAGCAACAATGGAGAGATGCTTATCACTGTCCGGGCCAAGTCGGATGAAGTGGTTCTATTTATACCAACAAACACAGACACACACACGCGTCTCGTATTGTCAGACCTCGCGTTGCTACACACAGGCAAACTCGGGCGCACAGATTCACATCCAGGCAAATCGAAGTCCAAATTCCGTCTTGCTGAATGACCGTTTCAAGAAGGGAAATAACAATTATTGGCTGTTTTTGTCATTGGGCTTATTGTTTTCGCTGATTGCTGTGAGCGAACCTCCATGCGGAACAATGTGAGGATGCAGCTTTCACATGCTCGCGGGGTTCCCATGCCGAGAGAATCACGAGAAGTGGGTTAAAATTTGGAAAGGGGGGTGGGCATGATGGGCATTTCTACAGCTATTCTGCACAAGACTTGAAATTGTAAATGTGCTCGTTGACCAGTTTTTATTGAATGAAACGCTTGTAGGGGGAGTTTACATGAAATTCAAGCTATTAGCCTTTCTTTGGATATTAATATTTGTATGCAGAAATGAATGCTTGTTAGGACACTCACTGGATTGATCAAAGACCGCCAACAGCCTTTCTTTCAGTCACACATTTTTAGAATTTCTGTTGAGTTAATTTGTGATTATGTATGTATAATTTATAATTTGTTGAAATTTTTCACTCTATGCGTAGTGAATCAATGAGTTTTCTTTTTTTACCCTTTGTGGGACAGCGGTGTCATGATTTGGTTTGTGACCAACAGGTGGCACTGTAGGGCTTCCCCTGCAGCTGCACACCTGTTGGTCATTATGTAAGTAGTGCTTTAAAAGGACTCCCAGCCCCACCACTCATTGTCGGGTCATTGTTGCTGTTTGCTGCTGCCATGTTTGTTCTGGTCATGTTTCTGTTGTTGATATTTTTTTGCTTCTGTCATGGTTTTGTTTGATACTTTGGACTTTGTTTGTTGAGGATTTAGTTTTCTGTGTTTTATGAATACAATTCTTCAAGTACACCCTGCTTCTCTCTTGTGCCTGCTTTTTGGGGTCCACCACCACGCAACGTGACAAGCGGTTACTACAGTGGACGGCTTATCATGTGAGGTTACAGGGGTTAAATTTAATACTGAAATAAATGACACAATATTCCAATTTATTGAGATGCAGCTGCAAGTTCACATCTGTGTTAAAACTTTTTGTGTGTGTGTGTGTGTTAAGCAATGTTTCAAAGATATCCAAAGGGTTCAAATTGGGAATGATCTTTCTCCTTTCTTTTGTCCTTAAAATAGCTTTCCTTCGATCAATGTCATCTTCTTGCCATATGAGACACCACCCTGAGACACCCCCTCAACCCCACTTCGTGATCCTGTTTGCTTTTTGGGCTTTTCATTTAAAAGGTGATTCTAATCGGGGGGGCACGACATAAAGACTTCTCTTTTTGCGCCTGGCTTGCCCACCACACACCATGCAGGAGATTCTGGATCGGGAAGGAGCCTGTCAGAGGGATACCGGGAAAGCTGCCCCCTTATCCTACAAAGAGTGGCATTCATCGCTGAGCATTCATCACATGAATCAGTCGCTCTATAAATGAAGCTTTCGCCCCCCCCCACTCACCCCCCTTGCATGCTCTACCATCAGCATGTTAATGCGGACACAGGAAGTGACTCACCGCTGATGACTCACGTTGAAGTAATCAAACAAGATTTTTATGAGGGAACTACCTGACCGACAATTGAGGTGTCTCTGTGGCTTTTAATAGCTTTGCTTGTTCCAAATTTGGCTTATGTTCAGGCAGAGGATTTTTTTAAAATCCATGAATACATGGAATGAATACAACAACGCTTTCTGAAATTGGGCCCAAGGGCATTTGCTCACTCTATCGATGTATCTTTCTATCAATATTCATACAAGGAGTTATTACGACAGCATTTTCTCAAAACGCGACTGGAGAAATTAGGATTTGAACTGATTAAGTGAATGAGATAAGATAAGATAAGATAAGATAAGATAAGATAAGATATCCTTTATTCGTCCCACACTGGGGAAATTTACAGCCTCCAGCAGCAAGAATGTATGTAGAAAGAAGAAAGAAGAAAGAAAGAATATGCGATGAGTCAACTTTACTACTCCGCATCAATTTATAATACTAATAAAAATCCATACACAATGACACCATGACTGGCGCTGACACATTCAATGATACAGATATTTAATTTGAGAGATATACAAAACATTTTGAGAAAGAAAATGTTTTTTTTTTTATGGGGAACCACAACGTTTTGCTAGTTGTACGAATGAACGTCATGTTTTGCAAATTTTAATTCTGATCTGAGAAATGCACCAAAAGCAACTGAGAAAAACTGTATTCTGGGCATTTTCCCTCAATTCTGTCAACGATGCACAGGGTGACATTTCAGCAGGGCACTTCCTGTTGCCTCATTTCCTGTTACCGTCCCACCCAGTTTACCTCCCACATGGAACGAACAATGCTGTAAACGTTACAACCGAGTGTCCTCACCTGATGAAGTAACAGCAAAAGATGAGGCTGAGGATAAAGACGAAGATGCCCGTGCCGAAGATGACCATATAAATGTTGAGCGGCAGGTCCTGGAATGTGATGGGCGGCATGGCGCACGATTTGTTGGCGTAATCCAAAACCAGACCACAGAAGCAGCCTATGTGAGGACAGACAGGCGACTTAACAGAGTGCATCTTGGATTTCCCTCCATGGATCACAATTAGTCATAAATAGCATCATTAATTCAAATGAGTACTAATTAAGTGCGAACATGTCAAGTGGTCGTGGATGGAAACAGGAAAGTGTGACGATGCTGCTGTGAAAGGCACACAATAGCGGAAAGGAGCAGGAATGATTTTGTCAGCACGGCTGTACGCGGACATCTTTGGACAGGGCCATTTATGGAGTCAGATTTTCGGTGATCTTAAGTGCAATATTTCATATAAACCTCTATCGGAGTTATTCGTTTCATGAGAATCTGTTTCAGCAATCTTTTTCTCTTTCTGGCCTCACATATGAACCAATAAGTATTTCTAATGCTTCACCTGACCCTGAATTATTGAAATTGTGAAAATGCATAGTTTTCAATCAGCTATGATTTTTACGAGGACGTATGAAAGACAACTGACTTTTTAATAGTGTGCATAAAATTACAGGTGTTGTACGGGTGTTGTTCACACAGTGGAGGTTTGGGAAATTTACGGTTGGTGTCGTGCCCACGTGCCACACACACAGTGTGTGTGTATGTAGTGCGGCTTCGTCAAAGAAAACTGCTTTTATTGTCCACAGTGGTCGCTGTTTTAGGTTAGATTCAGCCCAGAGCTACCGAATGAACAAATTATCTTGAGTGCAGATTATATACAAGTAATACAAAGTTTGGCGTGATCTGTGTGTACACTTCACCCCGCGCCACACTCCCTCAGACTGAAGAAGGCATTGTTTTCATGTCTTGAACTCCGCCACGAACAGATGGTGTTTCCATTTCAAGGGCCCTCCTTTGTCTCATCACATTTTACTTTGATGCTTGATTCCTCTGTGCTCTTTGCTCAGACACAAACGAGATTGTCACCGTATCGCCAAGGCTACAGGAAGAGCACTGCGGAGGGAGGGTGTGTGTGTGTGTGTGGGGGGGGGGGGGTGCTGACGACGAGGCATTCATAGCTGGCTTTGTGTAACAAAAATGATGTTTGCTACATCTATGCGTGTTGAACGTGTCAACAATAATGCCCGATTTTCCTGATAGAGGCAGTGAAGCACACCTACTGCTTGGAAAAACTCAAAATGTCAATATTTGACACCGTGGTTTGGTCCATATAACTGAGGTGCATGCATGGGCGACTGATTGGATGAATCAATCAGTACATTCGTGTATGAATGGATTTAAGCGAAGCTTTGCAGGTTCGCTCTGACTTCATGCATGTTAGCTTAATTCATGGGTGTCAAACTCATTTTTGTCGCGGGCCACATTTTAGTTACTGTTTCCCTTGGAGGGTCATTATGAATGAAACCATTGTAAATTTCCCCAGTGTGGGACAAATAAAGGATATCTTATTCATTCATTCATCTTCCGAACCGCTTGATCCTCACTAAGGTCGCGGGGGGTGCTGGAGCCTATCCCAGCTGTCTTCGGGCAGTAGGCGGGGGACACCCTGAATCGGTTGCCAGCCAATCGCAGGGCACACAGAAACGAACAACCATCTGCGCTCACACTCACACCTAGGGCCAATTTAGAGCGTCCAATCGGCCTGCCATGCATGTTTTTGGAATGTGGGAGGAAACCGGAGCACCCGGAGAAAACCCACGCAGGCCCGGGGGGAACATGCAAACTCCACACAGGGAGGCCGGAGCTGGAATCGAACCCGGTACCACTACACTGTGAAGCCGACGTGCTAACCACTGGACTACCGGGCCGCCCAAGATATCTTATCTATATATATATTGCACATCGTCCCGCATGCGGTCTGTCCTTCCGTCTTTCCCTTTTCAAAACGTCCCTACTTCACCGCGTAGCTGCGCGCCGCCGCTGCGCGCCGGCACTGCGCCGCCACTGCGCCGCCACTGCGCCGCTCAGGCAGTGGCTCACTACGATCGCGCGGGCACCTTAGCGAAAAAATGTTGTCTACCCACAAGCATTGCAATGAAATTGTTAGTTATTTAGTAGAGCTAAACATCTCTTTATTTTCGCGATAAGCAATGAAGATGAACAAAAAGTTGAACCAAGCAACAACACTTTTGTGGGCCGAAGGCCCACCTTACCAGCCTTCCGCAGGAACTAGCTGATGAGCCGCCCGGAGGACGTATTTTTGCTAGTCTTATATAAAAAAAGTCAATAAAAACGGGTTGCTCAACTATTGTTTAAGTTACTGTAATGAGGGGTTTGATCAAAAGAAAATGTTTACAATCTGTCTCTAATTTATTAAATATGAGAGTTTGTTAAAAACTCTCATATTTATTAAAAACCAAAAAAATTGTGGTAGAGATTTTAGCAGGTATCATGGAAGTGGACATGTTTGATTTGCTTTTACGGGCCACATAAAATGATGTGGCGGGCCGGATCTGGCCCCGTGGCCTTGAGTTTGACACCTGTGGCTTATTTGAATACTCTAAATTGTCCAGAGGTATGAAAGTGGGTGTGAATGTTTTTCTTACACAGTGCCAGTCAAAAGTCTGTAAAAAACTGTCAAATTCAAATGGTCTTAACCGCACTAAGAGGTAAAGAAATTCAGCCTAGTAACTTTCGATAATGCACAACTGTGAACTGAAAGTCGTTCCAGTTCGTAACGCATCACCCGCATCATCAAGTTGAAGTATTAGATATTAATCAAGACAAGACTTTTCTTTTCTAATAATGAAAAAACATTGAATTAAAGGGCGTTTTTCAAACTGTTGACTGGTGTGGCACATTGAAAAACAACCACTCGTACTCCAAAATCAAAGGTAATGGGGCAGTCGATTTTTGTGTCATCTGCATAAAAAGATACCTCGAAGGGAACCGTGGGGGAGACCTTTTGAGAGAGAAAAAAAAAAGAAATGATCTTTTGGGCACATGCTCTGGGATAAAAAGATAAGAGGAAGACAGCAATAAATGTTAGAGACAAGACCGGATGGATGGATGGATGGTTCTTCGAGAGATAATTGACTGTGCGACACCTTTTGAGACGATGGATGTAAAACTAAATGGCAATGGCAGGATGAAACAATGAAACAATTGTGACCTTTACCAATTTCATTCCGCCATCCGAGTTATTGTTTTCTTTGGGCTCACTTTTCAAATCGATCATGGTCTCTTTTCCCTCTCCCCTTACACAACAAAAATAACATTCCTTGTGGCATTTGACTCCCAGCTCTCGGCCGAAATTGAATCAATAGTGGACGCCATCATACTCCGTTCTATTTGAACAAGCTATTAATCAGCGCCCATCAGTGGCCTGCCGGTCAACTTCCGCAGGAAGAAACAACTTCATTATCCAACACAGGGGATGCAATCGCCACCGGTAACGGATTGCAAACATGCAAATAAATAAACAAGAATAATCACGGTGGCGGCGTACGAGATGACGACACCTGCGAGGCTGCCGCACATGCATGCACTCAGCAAATCTGGGTCAAGCGTACTGCACATTCTAAACTTATCAACGCTTTCGACACGCATGAATGCACGCATGTTTTTCATCCACCTTTGTGTGCTGCACGAAGAGCTACAGTATGCATTTTGTAAAGGTTACTCAAATACACACGCTTTGTGCTTTTTCTTTACGGTGATATGCTCTGTGCACCCCCACTTAGTTATTCTATATTCTTTCTATATGCCTTTGTGGAATATGGGAAACAAAAACCCCAATATTGGGAGTTATGGGAATTTATGAGAACGAACTGAGTGGAAAGGTATCATATTTGGGCGGAATGGAGGTCGACTGGTTAGCACGTCGGCCTCACAGTGCAGAGGTGCAGGGTTCGATTCCGGCTCTGGCTTTCCTGTGTGGAGTTTGCATGTTCTCCCCAGGCCTGCGAGGGTTTTCTCCGGCTACCTCTGTTTCCTCCCACATTCCACAAACATGGATGGCAGGTTAATAATACACTCCAAAGGTGTGAGTGTGAGCATAAGTGGTTGTTTGTCTATGTGTGCCCTGTGATTGGCTGGCTACCAGTTCAGGGTGTCCTTTGTCTACTGCCGAAGACAGCTGGAATAAGCTCCAGCACGCCCCGCGACCCTTGTGAGAATTAGCGGATCATCAAATAGATGGATGGATGGTAACATAAATACAAACTTTTTGGGGGGCATAAGTAGACATCCATCCAGTTGGAGGACAATGCAGTTTTAAAACAGCTAGTAAGATTTGAATGTAGTCTTACTTTACTGTGAATGCGTAAAGTCAAGGATAAGTGCAGATACCTGAAATACTAAGTTTTTTTGGTTGTGGTTGTTAAAGCCCCGCAGGAACGTTGACCTATATATGGTGTTGCTATAGCGATAACACTAGCAAATCAATCAAAAAAGGAAGATCCACTAGTCATGTTTGGCTGTTAGACGTGACGGTGGGAAAGCCCTTGTGTGATTCCGTATCTCCTCGAACAGCTCCTGGCGGGGTTTTGTCCTATTTACACACAAAACTGCTGCTGCGTGTACCAAAGGCAGCATCAAATATTCAACAGTTCCCATGAGGAGGAGGAGGAGGATTGTCAAAGCCTGCTTTTACTGCTACAAGAAAGCAATGGCGACATGACATTGTGTTGCCACAAACATGGTGCTCTCCAAAAGAGTGAGCATCGGTGACAAGTGTGGCAATAGACCACCAGATCCACTTGTCTTTCCTTTCAATCAATATGCATTTTAAATTTACTACAGAGCCATGATTTGAAAGCAAATTGTATGTAAAGGAATGGATTTGTCTTGATTTTTGGGGGGTCATGCTGTGGATGTTTCCAAAGTGAGTGTCTATATGATTGATACATATTTTATTTTTAATACAGGACCACTGTGAAATGAATGTGTCGGAATAAAGTTGAAATTCCATTTCAATGATTTTTCATGACTACATCCTAATCCTTAAAGTGCAGTTTATACTTATTCTGTTTTCAATACATGAGTAGTGATTTAGTTTGTGGTGACAGGCATGGTCCACCCTTGCCTGGTCGCCAGCCGATCACCAGGCAAAATTAGACAATTAGCCATTTCGACTCACATTTGCACCTATGGACAATTTAGAGTCTTTAATAAACCTACTAACCTATTAACCATGACTATTTTTGGAATGTGTGAGTGACTTCATACACAGAACGTGAGGCAGGTTTTTCTGGTATATAATTGTCCCATCATTTTAAAAATACATAAAACTACCACTGATCACGCTGGATAACAAAACATCCCCTAGTGGACAATGTCATTGTTTTGCCACTTTCTGCTGTTTTGCCTCCAAAACAGGAGGGGAATTGAGCAGCACAAAGGGGGGAATTGTTCTTGCCCGAACAGCAACGAGCCTGCTGCGCCCAAAATGAAGCAAGCCGATTCATATGGTTGTTCTGCATCATCTGATTATCAGCATTTCATTGCAACGTCTAGGACAAACAACACTATTGCATGCAATGAACGTATCGTCTGCATGTGTTTCAGATTTTTTTTAGATGCACTTTATTAGATGATTTATGCTTACCGTTGCACCACTGAGAGGGGTGCATCAATGCATCGGTGGTGGGGGGGTCTTGAAACCAGCGGATGGTAGACTTCAACAAAGTCCCTTACAGTCAAGATGAGGTCACACAACAAAGTCAAGAGCAATACAGATGAAAACAAGAGCCCGCGATCCAAACTGCATCGTCCTCCGTTTCGTCAACGAGTGACCACCCCGCAAAGGAGGTGGTCGGGGGGCGCGGGAGGGGGGTGTTCGAGTTTGCAGTACGGGCTCGGTTATTCTTCAAGAAGAGGTATCACGAGGACGGGGAGTCCGGCAACATCTGTGGGCGAGACAAAGTGGAACACAGCCTCGATTTTTTCTCCACAGCTCCAGCGGGCTCCCTCCCTTCTTCCGCCCCCCGCGAGGGGGAGAATGACGTACGCGGGGACGGATATATGACGTTTGGATTGGAATCGTGTTTCCCGACATCCGAGGTCATCCTCTGACTTCTTCTTTCTCAAGATGGGACAAATACTCCACTAAACTCATGGATCCCTCTTCCAAAGCCATCGCGCGTCTCAAGCTGTCAAGGACCAAGTGTCGACCCCCCCCCCCCCACACACACAAATAAATAAAAACATTGAAAAATCATGAAGAAAATCAAGCAAGGAACAAAATAGACTAATTCTGAAATTAACTTCCTGTAAAAAGTCCCCTTTTGACAATATTCTGATTCCTATACAATAAAAACAAGTAACCAAATTAAATAGTAATTTAATTAACCCCCGAAATTACAAAAAAAAGTCTGAAATTTGCTTTGCTGTTGAATATGTAGTATGTCTTTATGAGATCATCTGTGAGACACCCCCCCTCCCGAAAAATTTAATATTTAATCATAACTTACTGCTTGCCTCTTCAGTATCGACAGTAATGCTATCAAGCTAGCTAGCTCTTTTGTTAGACTGTCAACATGGCTATTTTTTGACGACAACATAACCTTCCACACAGTAGTCACGAATCAAAACACATTTGTGTGCGTGGGGGATGAGGGCGTCAAAATATGGAAATGATATTTAAATTAAGTGTTATTTTCAAGTAAAAGAGGTAGTGTACGAGGATACATAGTCTGTGTTTGACAAAACACATATTCCTGACAGTCACCGTTGATAATGTGTTTTTTTGAGGAATAACTAGAATATGAAATGATAACAATTTTTAATTAGTCATTGCAAGAAAATGATATCACATTTGATGATTCAAAAAATAATCATAATAATTTGAGGGTAAACACGTGACTTGCCTGCCTTGCGAAATGCAAGCTTTTTAATGACAGCTTTTCAGAAGAAATAGATCTGCTCATAACCGCTGAAATTTCCCGCAAAGACGGGCGTGTAGCTGTAAATGAGCTTCAAGGCCTCCTCTTTCGGGTCATCAAACTTATGTAAACTTTTCCTCCCTGCAAAACAAAAAAAGCAGAAATGAGATGCATGTGATTTGGACACATCCTCTATTTACTCCCTTTGAACAAACTAAGAACTTGCACATGATATACTGTAGAATGCTGGTTCTCAAACCTTTTTCAACAAGTATCCCCTCAAAAATATTTTGCTCTTTATTTACAACCGTAATAATCAGTGTCAAAATACAGTAGCCGACTGGGCCTAAGTGTTTACCAAAAACAAGGCAGAGGTTTTAGTCCTAAAAAGAATATTTAATAATTTTCTAAGTCACTATAACATTATGCATAATTTGAATGTCAACTGTACATTTAAATACAAGAAACTAGAAAACTATATTTAAATAGCTATTCAATTTAAATCTATTACACGTGTATTAAAGAAGAAAATTGAACTTGAATAAATAAATTATATTTAAAAATGCACTTAAAAGTAAGGTTTATTGATACTGATAGGATTTAATTCTGATCAAAATCACAGCCCTCGTTGACATGCACGAGACATGCGTTGTAATAAAATCCAATGTTAGCCACAGCATGATCGAAGCATCACTTATTCGTAACAGAGTGTTATTATGACACTTAATGTTATCAATTTTTTTCTTTTTTCGGAATCTACACTCAATTAAAATTCAAAAAGGTTTTGTCTGTAGTCGTTCCACCTCTGATAAAGTCGCGTCAATGTTTCTTTCTTCCCTTTTTTTTTGTTACCTGCCTGTCAAATGCGATGGCCTCTCCCTAATTGTCAGATATTTAACCTGATTGGAGGCTGACCTTCATTATCAAAAAAATGGGCCAGGAGTGACGACAGCTGGACGGCGTGAGTAGAATGGGGAAAGCTCAGTTTGCTGTTCCACTGAAAAAGGTTCACCTCTGGATGCCACTGCACCCCGTAGAAGGGATATCTCTTGCCTGCGATTACAATACACAAACATATTGTTTAGAGAATTTTACATTCACAACATGGAAAAAAATATCACGGCACTTGTTTATTCCACCTACGGGAAGAGAAAATGGTTAAAAACATGCGGGTTTCTCATCATGGTTCTCAAATTGCGGTCCCCGAGGCATAGCTTGGTGGTCAACCAAATAATTCACATTCAATTCACTTTGGTGTCTTGAGATACAAGTTAATTTTTTACATTATCATGGTCACAACTTAAACGCTCCCACCTCAAATCTTCTTTCCTCACTGTAATAAATGGAAACAAAATGAATCCGTTCCAACCGCCCCTCAAAACATTTTAAGAGGGTGACAACATATGCCTGTGGGTATTGTTATATGGCCTGTTACGTGTATTGCTCAAGTCTATGTCTTCAAATATCAATGTCCATGACAATTTGCTTTGTTAATAGTCAGATAAGTGGACTTTTCAAACGATGCAGCTATTCGGGATACTCGTATACAGGATGACAAGGCACCCCTGTACGTGTCTTATTTATTGTAACGATCCAACTTTTTAATCCCTCAAAAATAGGTACAGTACGTGTTTCATTTCTTCATTTTTTTTCTTGAATTCATGTGTAGTTAAGTTTAATTGGCGTTATTAGAAAAGTAATTTTCCCGCAGGGCTAAAGAAACATTTCTGGATCTGAATTAAAAATGTTTGACAATCTGTACTGCAGCTGTACCGTATCTGACACCTTCACATGGACCTCATATTTTTGGGCACATTGTGTCAACGCAGTCTCCATCATGCATCGGGGTAAGATGATTCATTTTCACAAACCTTCGATGGTTGAGATGAAGTGGACCCCATTTTCACCAACATTTGTAGAGAGCACCGAAAAGAAGTTCATCAGCTCTTTGTTTTGATTGAAGGCCTAGCGACAACATGCAATACTGCTTTAATCACACTTGTTCAGTAAAACAAAATAAGATAAGTAGTGTTTTGTCTTTAGAACAGGCAGAGGGATTTGTTCTACTTTCGGGCTGAGTCCATAGTGGTGAAAATGACCGGTGACAGGTTCTCTTTGCAAAGCTTGCATCAACTCCTCAGGGAAGCCCTGAAACATGCGACTGGAGAAGGCCGCTGAAACATTTAAAATACACTTCATTAGCTCTGTGTGTTTTTTTTGTTTTGTTTTTTACATGCAGTCAGTGTTGCAGAATTGCAGGTTTGGTGAAGTTGAAAAATATACAGTGGTCAATTAATACTTCCCTAACAGTAACACTTAAAACTAAGGATTATCATCTTGATGCAGGTTTAGCATAGGACATCATTAGTGTACCTAATATTTTCGCTGAGTGTACAATGTCAGGTATGAATTGTGGCAAATTTCACTCTTGTTCCACATAGTGGTGGGATTCAGTACTGCACATCTTGTATTCCCTTTGTTGAAAATCCATCACATTGGGCTGCTGAATGCTGCACAACCCCAAAGGATACAGTTTATCGGGTCACTTCAGAATTTAGGCATCAACATTTAAAACATATAATGAACAAATAAATAAATAAATATCATATTGTTGTTATCTTATCAAAAACAGATACAAATTGTGGTTCGTTGGCAAAAAGTGTTTTTTTTTAACCTTTTAAGACAAAAACAATCAGACAAATAAGTAACAAACCTTGTGTTAAGTTGAGAGGCAGGGCCACATTCTCAGCTGTGGCTTTCGTCAACAGGTTGTGGCCGGACACCAGGACAGTGAGCAGCTGCATTCCCATGCATGTACCCCACATTGGGAAGTGATCTCCTGCGTCATTGGCCTGTCAAATTTCAGGTGTTCTAGTAGGCTTTTCCTGACATTGTTTTTGCTTTCTAGCAGAAACCCGAATCCAGATTAAAAACGATTTTTATTAATAAAATAATAGTCACTATTCATTATGTACTAAATTATCCTTATTGTTAAAATATTAACAAAAGATGTATTTTTTGACACTACATACAAACACGTTTTTAAAAACATTTTATCATTATAGTTTATTTATTTACATTTGTTAGACCTTTTGGTACATTTATTTTTAAAAAGATCTCTATTTAATCTTTTTGAAACCACTCGATGCATTTTTTCTAATTATTGGCATTGTTGAAATGATATTCCAATACATTCCCCCCCCCCCCCACACACACACACACTTCTTATGTGGTTGTGTGTTGAAATGTAACATCGCCGTTGAATAAATAAAATGTGTTGCTTTTTGACTATGGCTGGGTAAAGAGAGAAAAAATGTTTAGTTGAAGTTGCATAATTACTTTGTTCAGTTAATGTTTCTTCTTACTACCTTACCACTGTTGAATGGTCAGCTTAAAGGTGAGTAACCTATGAAGCTTCCATTACAGTAAGTTACTAACCTTCAGAGCAAGTCGATAAAAAATCTTTGCCACCCTAGCAAAGTCAGACGTCTCAAGATCGGAGGCTCCAGCGATGAGAAGGAGACTGAAACGTAAATCACGAGTCAGAGCATGGGTCGGTGACTGGTGATGTCATCAACGTGTTTGCTTACCCATTTATCCTGCTAAAGATGTTTTCATACTCCGTAGTGCTAAGCGTCAACCTGCATGAGTGAAAATGAAAAAACACATGGAATGAAAGGTTTCGATTATGGCTTCAAATGTTTCCAACTGACTTGATGGGCATCACTCGGCTGCCCGCAGACTCAATGTACTTGACGTAGGAGGCAGGTATGTATCTGCTCCCGTATTGTTTCATGGCTTCATCTGAAACAATCTGAGTCAAAATACCTGCGAAGAAACAAAAGAATTAGCACATAAAAGATGGGTGGGACTGGAAACTTTTCCCCAGAATGATAGATTCTGCCAATTACAATCAGTTTTTTTTTTTAGCTTTTCTGTTTGAATTGGATTAATTATACAATAAAATTGTATTTATATTGCGCTTTCACAACAGCTGCTACTGTAACCAAGTTTAAAAAAAATAGCTTTAGACTTTAAAAAGCGCAGTGTTTTATTTTTAAAATACAATTCACATTTTGCATCTTACATTGAAAAGCCCTCTCAACATATTTTTTCCCTCTGCCGTTTTTCATCGGGTCAACACTTGTACTGTATTGTACTGTACTTACCAATAACAGGTCTGTCATTTAAAATGCTCCGCTTGCTCGCAATCAGCTTGTCCTGGCAAGAACCAAAACATCCACAAACCAAAAGGACACAGAGAAAAGAGCACAATCGCATTTTGAAGCCTCAACTCGGATTTGAGTCAAATGGCTCAATGTCCTTTCAACCGATTAGGAAGTGGTCTAAAGAGAGACTTTATGTTTGCACAATAATGAATGAGGAAGTGTAATGAGAGTGCATGTGACCAATCACGTGCACACATTCAATACACTGATAAGTGTAGGCTTTTTAGAGAGGAGGGCACATGAGCGTAGGACACTATCTAAATCACGAGCACTGACATTTACAACCTAAATTCTAGTATTTGTTCACTGATTTGTTCACAATTACAGTGTAATTATCTTGGCTAGACTGCTTCCAATGTATACTTTTTTTTGTTCAATAAGATTTTAGCCTCTATGTGCAGCCATGTTTGTGTAATCTTACAAGAGCCACCAGAATAGGAGTACTGAATCTTTTTTTAATTCATCCTGGAGCAAGGTGGGCCTTAAATGAATAAATCAGCATGTCTGATCAACCAAGTTTGATTGGGGAAAATCATCTCGAGTGAGCTTCAACCGACATCTCTGTTTAATAGGATGCATTTGAACTAAATGTTTTGTTTTTCTCATGGGATTCTCTTAGTGTTTTGCAGAGTACGGTCGTGATGTTTTCTATCATTGCAACGTGACAGTGGCGATACAAAGAGGTGGATAAAATCAGGTGTAACTGCACTGGATGCCTGAGTACCAAATGCACAGCCCAACATTACATTTTTGCAATGCAGCAATTGACAACTGATGGTAATCTTTCACTTCTCTCACCTGCAATGGATTTAATAATACAAATATTTTTTTAATACATGTGGACAAAGGGACAAAAACAGAATATTTGATTGATTATTATACAGGTATATTCACAATATACCTGTATAATATTCATATTTATATGTATGACTGGTTAGTACGCGGATCTCACAGCACAGAGGTCCAGGGTTCGATTCCGGCTCCGGGCCTTCCTGTGTGGAGTTTGTATGCGCCCCCCCCCCCCCCCCCCCCAAGTGCATGGGTTTTCTCTGAGTACTCCGGTTTCCTCCCACATTCCAAAAACTTGCATGGCAGGTTAATGAAACACTAAATTGTCCCTCTGATTGAGTGTGAGCGCGGATGGTTGTTTTTCTGTTTGCTGTGGGTTTGGCTGGCAACCAGTTTAAGATGCACGCTGCCTACTGCCTGAAGACAGCTGGGATAGGCTCCAGCAACGACCCCCCCACCCCCCCCCCCCCCGCGACCCTTGCAAAGATAAAGATCAGAAAATGGATAGACGGATGGAAAATTTATTTCCTGTAGTCATACTGTGCAACTTTCTCTGTGCATGCATACTCAAGTCATGAAAACATGTAAAATTGTTACCACATACATTGTGAATGAATTTGTTTGGTCCTTTTTTTTTTTTTGGTAAACATGAGACCGAGGTCTTCCAGTTCATCCGGATTTCAGTCCTCCTCTGTAAATAAGTAAACGAACAAACATGTGTATTTGCAATTTTGCGCATATTAAAAGTTCCATGCTTGTACTGAACAACCAATTTACCTCTCGGCGTGTTTATTTCCTGACAAACATCTTGATACACAGCCGCTAGCAGCTCCTCCTTCGACCTCAATCCATCCAAAAATACTGCAAGATAAAGACAATTGGAATGTGTTTTCATTATACAGGACATTCCTCCTCAAATTCCATTATTTGAAATATCAACACCTACATAACAGCCCGAGAAGACACTATGTGCTTAGAGGGAATATTACATGAAGCCAACATTTAACTCATGGAAATTATTTTGAACTTTTCAAATGTCTGAGACGCACAGATTCCCGTCGCCGTGCTCTCCATCTCCTGGCGATTCCTCAAATACATGGGCCATACGTGTCCATCAAAGTAGCCCGGTGGGTCAGGTGGCTTGTAAACCCTCAAACTGTTTGTTCCACACAAGTAGCGTCCAGGTGTTTAGATGTTGTTCAACATGTCAAGCAAGAAACGAAGAGAGAAGAAGCACTTACCTTCGTCTTTTCTTGCAGATGTCATACGGTACTTCCAGGAAGTATCTTTTGTTCATCAGCTGATTCAAAGGTCTGCAAACAAAGCTTCAACTGTTCATTTGAGTTGTTGCATGTTTCAATACGTTCTGCACAACTTGCTGTTCTCTAACAAGCAGCTGAATGGCAAAATTCACAAGTCAAGGTAACGTGGCGAACAAAATAACCCAAATTAAAATTGCACAATCATTTTCTTTCAGAAAATTAAATAAAAAATAGAGTACTTAAAAAAAATTAGGACTGACACTACATTTTAAATGTACACAAAAACAAAAGTTTTTTTTAAATCTAAAATTATTACAACGGCAAATGGACATGCATTCACAAGCTTAGAAAAGGTCAACTTCAATTCCAATTAGAATGATCCTGAAATTTCGCCTAAAACATAAATATCCCTAATATTCTATGTGTCCCGTTGTCATTATTGCCACATTATTGTGTAAACCTGTGATTGAATATCAGGAAGCCTTCCACAATCAGCACAAACACATGGTTGGCGGATGACGTCACCCTCTTCGCAGTCTGACCCGCTTCCTTCAAAAATGCTTGCGGGTCTCTTCGCCAGGCGTCAACCTGGCTCATCATGGCGTCCATGTGGAGAGCATCCAGCGCTAGACGGGGGACACACCAAAATGCATTCAAAATGTTTTTAGCATTTTCACCTCTGCCTGCTCCAAATACAGTGAAATAATTTGAAGTGGAACTTGAATTTTCTGAGAAAGTATGTCTCAAATCTCATAGGGCTGCAGCTGAGTGTGCATTAAGTTGACTATTTGTGCTTAGTGACATGTCCAATGCGCCATATATCCTTACTGTCATACTGCTTGAAGCCATTACCGTCCACTGGCACAACAGAATCATCCTGGATGAAAAACAGAGACTCGAATTGGATAACCTGATTTTATTTATTTATTTAGTTTTACAAATTCGGTATGTTTCCCACAGGAGTTCATAGAAAATGAAATTGTCACTGATAAGATTTCGTTTGCCCACTCCTGAACGAGTCTACCTTGAAAAATGAATCCTGTGCAATGATAACGCTGTTGGGTATCTTCTCTTTTAAACTTCTGGAAAGAGTGGACTTTCCTCCATTGGTCATTCTTAAAGAATACCACAGAACGTGATGAGAATTAAAAAAAAGCCAAACACCTAGACTACTGTGATCACACCTGACATCCTTTTTACATGAACCAGTTAGTTAGTTGCTTTGTGTTCCACCATGTTTGTCACAGGCGACGTTCTTCCGATTTGCGCTAATTTCACTCTTCATTGTCATCTGCCTTCATTCTCAAGTTTTATTTTATACATACAGTAGATTGGCTACAAAGGTTGGCATCATTATTTAGTCCACACATTTTGAGTATATTTGGGAAAATGAACTTCATTAAAAGAAAATGTCACACTTACCCACCCACACCCACAATTACTTTCTTCATATCCACTTGCGAAGGTCGCTCGGGGACGTTAGCAATTGCCTGCTACACTAACAGGTAAATAAATAGCTCATATGGCTCATATTATGCACGATCTGACACTTTGCAGGAACTACGACAGTAACGCGCGTAGCAAGAACATGTTCTCAAAACAAATTTGCACTCATCTATAAACTTCCGCTTACCGACCTTCGCGAATGGCTGTCTTCAATGTGACGTCATTAAAGGGAAACGCGTGAAAAAGTAACACGATTTAAATTGAAAAAATAAATTCATTCATTCATTCTCCAAACCAGTAATCACCACTTGGGTCACAGCATATATAACATAAATAAAATATTAAAAGAAAGAAAATGAGAATGAAATATGAAAATAAAAAAAGCTTTAAAAAAATCAATCCATCCATTTTTGATGTGCTTATCCTCAGAAGGGTTGCGGGCGTGCTATATATATATATATATATATATATATATATATATATATCGGCACTTGCGGCCGATCAAGGGGCTGCGCCCCCCCGCTCGCTCCCTGTGCGGGTCCCCCCCGTGTGTTTCAATAAAAGACTTACAACATCTAAGGTGTTTCAGTAATTTATTTTGAATCTCATCATGTAAGGGCATGTTTCAATTGAAACAAACTTGTCGCCATCATACACATAGTATTCATTTACACGCCGACAGAGGGCGCGCGCATCAAAATTGTCAAACTTGTACTGTACCACTCCCACACGTGGAGGTTACTGGTAATTACAACCGTTTTAGAGTTAAACTCTGCGAATGCGATATATATATATATACACACACACACACAAACTATATATACTATATACCGGTACACACACTGGCAACCGATTCAAGGGTGTCCCCCGCCTACTGCCCGAAGACAGCTGGGATAGCCTCTCTCTCTTCTCTCTCTCTCTCTCTCTCTCTCTCTCTCTCTCTCTCTCTCTCTCACTCTCTAATTTAATAATTATATATATATATATATATATATATATATATATATATATATATATATATATATATATAAAATTTAAAGGCCCAGATTATCCATAATGATGGAGTCTGTTTTTTGCGCATGCGTAGAGGAGCACTTCCGCGTAGCCAGAGGCAGCCTCGACTTCCTCAAAGGGAGTGACGCCGAAGTGCTGAGTGTCTAGCTCAGCAAACTTTTTCATTTCACGGCGTTTGGTTTGCAATTTGACTTTTACCCTCGCCAATGTCCAAGCCTCCTCCCAAGCCGGCCAAGCCAGGTAAGAGAAACATTACGTTGGAAACCTTGGTTACATTTCGCCGAAACTAGTTTCCGACACCTTGCTTGCGCGAATCGAGACGTACGGGTCGACGAGAAAATAATATAATATGGTAAATCTCTGAGTTGTTTTGAGTCTCTACCCAAAAGAAAGATGTAAAGTCAACTTGTGAGCAGTAAAGTAAGGACGTAAACCGCACCAAATTAATGATGCAGATCTTGAGACTGACGCCTGGCCTCTGACTTTCCTATTTGCCCGAGTCCTGTAGTTGAGTGTGTTGCGTTTAAGGTCACAGGTTAAACGCTCACGGCAACCGTAAACGTCTATATCGCCTTTACCTCTCTGTTTGCGCATGCGCAATGGTGGGACCCAAGCGTTTATTGACTTTCATCGATATTTGATGTGCTTCGAATTTCATCGATCATCAATAAACCCACAAAGAAAGATAAGCTATGCTAATTTACCTTAGTTGTTGCCAAGTTTAGGTTTAGTTTAGGTAACCGATAGCTGGTCAAACATTAACTAAGCTGTTGGTTGATTATGCGTTTAACTGAAAAGACAAAGTAATTGACCAGAGAGAGTCTGGTCAAAACCAGACTCTCAATCAATTAAAACGGTGTCTATTAGTGCACACACAGTTCATAAATATTATACATGTCACCAGTGCCTGATCTACAATGTGTAACTGTTATGTTAGGACTACTAAATATGCAACATGTGTAGTGAAGAGCGCTCATGTTACATTATAAACTTTGTCGTTAATAAAATCTTTTATTTGGATGGGCACTGATGGAAAATGCCTCCATGATGTCATCTGGATGTGAAACTGTATGTGTGTGTATTTCGGAGCTTTGCTTTCGGATGATAACTTGCAATGTGTTGCCATGAACGTATTTGTGTGGTTTGATTGCACTCGTGCAAGCAAAAGTGCCAAAAGAATGATTACTGCCTGTTTTCGTCTTGTGGTTATTTGTGAGTATTCGGATGATGGATGGCTGTAGCTGTTGTTGTTTGTTACAGAGAATCGATTTAAGGAGAGCACTCACGTGCGTGTTTCTTTTGCTTGTTTCATGGTTAATTTATGGTCACAGAAGTCATCTGTCGGAACAGATTTTTTTTCTTGTCCTTTGCACAGCAACAATTTTGGATGCTAAGGTTTGTGCTGCTGTTTAAATGTTTGGAAAACTGATTTTCCCTAACTTTTCTGACCATGGAACTGCTGCCATGATTCAACATTTTAGACATGATAATCGATTAAAGTCTCAGGGCATGTTAATAAACTTCAACGTTCGAAATTCTCTGGATTGCACAAACAAGGTCACTGCTATGTTCTTCCACAACCGGCTTGTTTTTGTACTCTTGCATCAGCTAGTTGGCCAGCTGCGGTAGAGCCTTGGCTGACCAGTGCGAGGGCGCCGGGATCATAAATGGAAGACACTTGTGAAGAATGAACCACACTTGAAAGTGTCCTGGAATTGATTGCGTTTATTTTTCAGTTTTAATATGATCCTGTCCGCCTTCACATCACTGCAACCGCAATAATAAACAACGCGAAAGGAATACCTCTGGAAAGCAAAACTGAGCGTTCTTGTCTTTGTGAATGCAGTCTTTCCAAAAACCCAATATCAAACTTAACTACCCTGTGAACCCAAGACCCCCAATTGAGACCGTCTTAGACCGTGCAGGTGTACCTAATGAAATGTTCCCGCGCTTATGTATAAGAGAATGTGAATGTTGGCCTTAAACCCACCCTGAAACCACCACCAACCATTTTGGAGCACACAGCATGCGTTTAAAGCGGCGTGATGGGGCCTGTGGTGCGTATGTTGTGAGAGAGCGACATGACCGGGCCTGCGGAGTGTGCAAAAGACATGAACAGAGCCGAGGTTTGTGCATGAGCCACTCACCCAGCCTAAAAACACTGCCACACTTGTCAGATTGAACATACACACAAACCAGCATGTAAACAATTCCGCATGGTTACAGATGAAGCCATTTGAGCTCTTGTGAAATACACACCAGTGTCGTCTTAAGGCTACTACATGGCTGCATTCCAGTTGTGGGGCTCATGTGTGTATACCCGGAGAAGTGAGACATTCGATCGTCAGTGTCATAATTTCATGGAGAAGTCACTAAAAGGTGACAATCCGTCATGCGATAAATCGTCGTTCCTGTAGCTGCATTATTGCATTATTATTACCCGCCAACCCTTTTTGGGGTTCCGTCATTGTTTTCCAAAGCAGATGTGTGGAAACGTCTTATTTTGCTGACACACATCTTGCGACAGGAATTTGAATGATTCTAGTCGAGAGTCCGAAATCAAAGGATTTGGACGATTTTAATTGAAACAATGGCTCCAAACAATGACTTGATTATGAAAACAATGGAAGTAAAAGAGTCGATGAGTGTCTCCCTCTGTCTGTGTACATATCTCACATGTCTTTGTCTCTCCGTGCACGGGTATGTCTGTGTACGTCTGTTTCTGTCGAGTGTGCTTAATGTCTTCTAACTCGTGCTGCCACATTGCAACGAGTCCGTAATTATCCAAATGGGCCATTACAGATGCAACCTGAGCGAGTGTGCGCCTCTTGTTGCGCCAGCCATCCAGGCAAGGCAGCTTTATTTATATACAGTAGCGCATTTCATACATAAGGCAACTCAGACAAGCGAAGACACGAGACCCACAAATATTTACAAACCCGACAGTTTATTACATTCAAAAGAAAAGGAGAAAAAAATGAGTCGCTTTCAAAAATTGTTTAAAGAACGTACATTGACGACTGTAAATTAGAAAAATATATATTTAAAAGTCAAGAGATAGGAGTAGGTTTCTCAAATAACTAAAAGAAAAAAACATTCTTAAATTAGCCTAGCTTAGACTTTAAAATTGTGAGAAAACGGCACCGTTTTTTTAAAAGCTGAATTTAAAAGCATTCACAATTGGGGCTCACTTCACTCCTGATGGTAGTTTATCCCATTTGCATGCAGCATAACAGCAAAATGCTGCTTCACCATGTTTGTTGGGAACTCTCGCCTCCGAAATTGAAACGAAATTGACTTTAGTTTGCAAATCTCAGAGCTTTATTGGGTCGATATTTAATTAGCATTGCCTGAATGTATTTAGGACGCAAACCATTCAGTGATTTATAGACTACTAGCAAAATGTTTAAATCGATTCTATGGCTGATTGGGAGCCTGTGTACAGCCATTAGGATTGGAGTCATATGATCTGATGTCCGTGTTTTGGTCAGAACCCGACCTGCAGCATTCTGAATGAGCTGCAGCTGTTGGATGTTTGTTTTTTCATACAAAAATCAAGTCTACTGGAGATAAAAGCATGGACAAGTCTAAATCAAGGGGATTTCCTTCTGCTGTTTGCCGTCTGATGTCTTTTTGTTGTTTTGCTCGCAGGCCAAGTCAAGGTGTTCAGAGCTGAGTTCACCTTTGACCCCAGAACGGTAAGTCAATTTGTTTCTGAGCAAAGGTAACAAAGTGATATTATGCGCACGATATCTGTGCGTTGAAAAATAGAAGATGTCGTTTTATTGATGCATTTATTTAGAGTAACTGGTTTTACTGTGCAAGTGGTAACTACTGATACAAATGCTAGTTGCTGATTATAAATAATAATTCGATTTTCATTCACGGTGGCACAGCTTCATTAAGAAACAGCCAAATTATAGAGGTATTTCTTTTTATTCACACTTTGTGGGGTTTTTTTTTAGGGCGGGGGGTTACTCCAAAAGATGAACCGATGTCATGCACAGTTTCTAAAGTTTGTACAATAGTTGAGGTAATAGTAAGAGATTATTTCCGACAGGGAAATTAATTTGGAGATCAAAACAGTTCTGGCATGTTATTCACCTCGTTGAAGTTCTTGAAAGATGAGGAAATGCTTTCAAGCTCCAACAAACGAGTCGCTCGTTGAACCGCGGTCTTGTTGTACGTTGCAGCCCGATGAGCTTTACTTTGAAGAAGGAGACATCCTCTACATCTCTGACACGGTAAGACAGACCTTGCAAAATCTGACCGTGCAGTTTGGAATGCGGATCCAAACGCTCTCCTATGAGGGGCAAATGCAAAGAATTTTGTAGACATGCGCAGACCTATCATGCAATTTTACAATGTTTCTATGCATGTTGTGAATTTCATAGATATGAATTTTTTGGATTTGGGCCTGCTTCCTAAAAGAATAGATCCACCGCTGCCTAAAAGCAGCCCAGTGTAGAGGATACCTGTCTTGTCAGTATGGCAGGCTGTTGTTGTTGTTGTTGTTTTTTTTTTTCTTTCTTCCCCTCAATATCTTGCCGTCATTCTCAGAGTGACAGCAACTGGTGGAAAGGAACATGCCGAGGGAGGACGGGCCTTATTCCACGCAACTACGGTAAGTGGAAGAAGGCGATCAAAGTCTTTCCATCTTTGACTCCCAAGTCAAAACACTTGTCGTCCATTTTTAGTGACGGAGCAGGCCGAATCCATCGACCACCCGATGCATGAAGCGGCCAAACGAGGTGCGCTGCCTACACGGCTACCTCATTTGTTCCCACCATTCTGTTAATTGTAACTGTTCCAAGTGCATGTATTGATTGATTCAGGGAATCTTTGCTGGCTGAGGGAATGTGTGGAGAACAGGGTGGGAATCAATGGCCTGGACAAGGCTGGCAACACTGCCCTCTACTGGGGATGTCATGGAGGACATAAAGGTACAGTGATGGGGATCCAGCCTTGCCACACTTTGCACTTTTCAGCAATTTGTTGAACTCCAAGAGGAGAAATAAAACACACAATGAGCACTCTCACACAAGACGGTTTGTCAGCCACAGCCCATGCCTGGATGTTTACATGTGGCCTCACCGGGCCCCGCCTCTTAAAGGCACACCCATAATGCACAGACACGATAAAAGATACATTTATTTATTTTTTTGAACATGCTCCAGGTTATGTGCGTTTTAATATGTTTGAAGTGTGTGGGATCGGTAGAACCAGAAACTTAAAAAAAGTATACATAGTTGCAGATATTCACCTACAACTGGCGGGTCTGGAATATATCTTTCACAATAACTGGGGTTCACTGTACCTTCAATTGGAATGCTTTGCAAGTCTTGCTTGTCTCCTTCTTCCTTCGTTTAGTCAGTAGATAAGTATGCTTTTGGGATGATCTTCGTTTCATAGCGGCTGCGCAGAGCTCACAAAGTAGTTGTCTGTTTAAGTGTGTGTCAGCGAATGCACAAGTCAATTAGTATCGGGCAGAACCCTTTGAGGTTACAGTTGGTTCCTGCTAATAATCACCACGAGATGACATCGGAACATGAACAGGCAAACCAACTCATTGGGGAATATAAAGAGACTGTGCAACACCATACATAAGGCATGGAATGTTTTTAGGTGGGCCTCATTGTCTGGAAAATACGGTCATTTGGGACTCTTTAATATTGGCGGACCAGCTAGTCTGCATCCACTTCCAACATCATTTGTTGACTTATGCACTTTGACCAAAGGCCTTTTTAGCACCGTGTTTTCTAACCGTGTTGCTTTCACTGTCGCAGAGTTGTCCAATTGCCTACTATTATTCGAAAGGAACTGAGTCTATCAAGGTTATTTGTGTCTTATTTCCTGTCTGACTGTGTTGTATTAATAATTTCCCTCAGTCGTCATTGTGAGTCGTTTGATTCTTATGTTGTTCCCCTTAGATGTCGTGGAGCTTCTGCTCAACCAGTCCAGCGTGGAACTCAACCAGCAGGTTAGGACGAATTTAGGACTATTCGGATAGACGACATCAAATGAAAAATAAAGTACATTTAACTGCAAATTTTGCCTTGTAGAATAAGCTTGGGGACACTGCTCTGCACGCTGCTGCCTGGAAGGGTTATTCTGACATTGTGGCCATGTTACTGAACAAGGGTGAGAAGAGTATTTCCACCTGTTTATTCCACAACTCCAATTCCACTGAAGTTGGGACGTTTGATAAAACATTTAAAAAAAAGTAATGCATAGTTGCAAATAATTTTCAACCTAAATGTAATCGAATCCACTACAAAGACAAGAGAGCGTGCATTCTTGTCGTTTTTGCATTCAGATGCGCGGACGGACATCCGGAACAACGAGAACAAGCTGGCTCTGGAGATGGCCACCAATGCACAGTGTGCCTCGCTGCTCAAAAGGAAGCTGGCCAGCAGTAAGTCTAGAATCTGCATGGTGCCTTTGCTCCAAATAAAGCTTAAAAAAAGATCAAGAACCCCCCCCACACACACACACACACAATTTGTTCCTTTTTCCCCCTCAGCTATCACCCGCTCGCACAGCAACGCTGAGGAGTATTTGGATGAGGAGGACTCGGACTGATGACGGGGCGCCAGCAGAGAGGTGTCATCAGCGACTTCAAAAGAAAAAACGGACCTTGTTGTCCCCCCCCCCCCCCCCCCCCCCTCGTCAGCATGGTTGTTACTGTTAACTCTATTCTGAATCAAGCCCTCAGCCTCTCAGCAGTGTAAATTGAAACCTGACGACAGTTAATTGTCCGGAGTGTTGTTGCGCAAAAGGTACCAACAAAAAACAAAACGCATTGATTCCATAGAACTGCTGATGGTGTTTGTTGACTCTGATTTGTGTGTATGAGCACAGATTTTTTTTGTATGTGCTCCTTAGTCAAAGTAAGAAGTGTCATTCCGCATATTTCTAAATATGATCGAAAATAATAAGCGTATCAGTTGGTCTTTTCATTTTCAAATGGCACTCTGAAACCCAAAACACAAATGAGTCATTGTTAAACAAACGACAAAATAATCGGGCACTTTTTTTGTATTTCGATTGCCAACTTAAAACGTAAGGGAATGAATGATACACAGATTTAAAATACTCTTGGATTCCAACGCGTTCCAAGTGTTGCTGCTTTAAGACAAATGTTCAAGGAAGAAAACCTAAGTGCCTTTTGTATGTGGAATAGTGTCTTGGTGGCTGTGAATTTATCTTTTCTTTACGAAACACAAACTTTATTTCTACCTGCTTCTTCTATCTGCAATTAAAAGCGTTTTAACTTAAAACTTTCTTGCCCTTTGTTGAGCACATGCACAGTGGCGCTGTTCGAATTTCATCAATTGTATGTGTTTTTATTTCATCAAGCAGTGTTGATTTAAATGCAAACTCGAAAGAAAAAAAGGATGAAATTACAAAAAGTTAGGAGAGAACATTTTAAACTTTAGTGCTGAACAGGTTTTTCTGGAACGTGCAATCATGTAACGCATTACTTCAAAATGTGCACATCTTACAGTCATGACAAATCTAACGTGTTAGATTTTCCTGCCAAGTCGTCAGACTACAATTAGCCTTCAAATAACACAAAACGGGATTACACAGAATATATTTTCTTTGACTTCCATTTCATTTATTTCTGAATCTGAAAGATACATTATTTTTAAATATTACCGGATTCTCTGTTACATCAGTCTACAGTACGTCACTTGACGCAGATTGAGGCGCTTCTCGGTCCTGTGATAGGTTACCGCTAAAATGAAACCCGGGAGCTAGCAAAATGAACTAAAAAAAACATCTTTGGGAGGTTTTTGGGGAAGGGGAAAAGGCCCAGCAAGGAGACAGAAGAGGAGTTTCCGACTTCCAAGAAAAAGGCTACATTTAATAAAAGTACCAGGAATTCTACTTAAAATGCGGGTCTCAATGAGAGATTCCTAAGCACCAAGCCCACTCTGCATAATATGCGGTAATGGTGAGTTGTATTTTTCATGCACTTTGTATCTTATTTTGAAGGCAAGTGTAAACGTTACCAACGTGACCAGTGTTGAGACCAGATAGGACGGACATTCCTCGTATCATCAAGTAAAAAGATAATTCTTTGTTTTTACATGGACTATAAGGTCCTGGCGTCCACTTACGAGGACGTTACATCAAGTAAAAAGATAATTCTTTGTTTTTACATTCATCAGGTCCCAATTAGCCTAAATATCAGAGAAAATAAAAATGTATGCCTTGCAAGAGTTCGGGTCTTAGGAGGACAAAAATGTTTAAAGTCCTTTTATTTCAAAGTCAGCAAATTGAAGACATTCCAGAGAAGGAAGAAAGATGTTTACTTTCCTGAACACATGCTACATCAGCTGACAAAACTTTTTTTTTTTTACATTGATAACCACTTTTGGTAAAAATACTGAATCGGATGATCAACTTAAAAGGCTCATTTTGTAATGTGTTACAGATATGATCCTCCAAAATCAGTTTACAGTATTTGAAGTCATGAAAATGCCTTTTATGGAATGATTTCATTTTGGGGTAAACAACATGAACAATTTTGTACTCAAAGTCACCAAGGCACGTTTGCTTGTGCAATAAGGCCTTAAAAACCATCCTATTATGGTTGTTACAGAGCTCTAAAGGGAGTCTCATTTGTCAAAAATCCCCCAAACAGATTGCTCGCAATATGAAAAGGACCAAGCAGATCGGAACAAGGGGCTAAAAATCAAAATCCAAACAAGCGTTTTACAACAGTAAAGTTTCAGTCACGCTTGATGTCAACAGAGTACAAATCATTGCCGTTTTGACTAAAAGAATTGTGTGGTAAACACTTCATCCTTCACTTTCTGATCATATCCAAAAACATTTGACTTGCTTTTATACCAACAAATGATTGTGAACAAGAAAATATAACAGACGTGGGTGCAGAGGAATTGTCCCATATAAAGATTTTTTGCATCCTGTAACAAAATCAAGGAGCAGGGGACAAAAACATAGCTGTGTCTGAGACGGTGTGCAGGGTTCTGGCTCAGCCCGACACCGTGGAAATGCTACACTGGCTCACTGCTGATGTAATCAGCAATATCTGACGTGCTGATATGATAGACCATTTCCATAATAATGCAGTCAGGGACTGCATATGGACATGACCAATTAGAAATTATTTCATACTCCATAGTCTGGATATTAGGACATGGACACGACCATATGGGGGGCATAACTTCAGGGATATGACCACATGTGAATCTGACTACAATGTAAGGATTTTAGCACATGGCAATATATGAATGTGGCTATTAAAATGCGGTCATACCATCCCATATTTCTACAAAATAGTGGACGAGCTTTTATTTATTTACTTACTGAAAATGACCTTAGGTGGTTATTGGAGAGCAGGGGGAATTACGCCTTCATTTTTAGAGAAGCTATTTTTGGGGTATTATTAAACAATATTCCAGATAGATTAGATCAGAGATTAAGTGCTGCTGATTTGGTCAACAATAAAGTTCCAATGGGCAGCAAACTGTGAGGGATAGCGTCGTCTCTGGGCTGAAAAGGGAGGCTCCGTTTTAGGACTTTGGATGATAGAGCTGGCGACCAATCGGTGCATAGTTTCTAAAAGAGACCTCGAAATGAGAAAATAAGGTGTATGAAGACAAATGTCCACTCCCAAAGAAAATTCAATTTGTTTCTTTTTAGACAGTCAAGCAACATGATGTGCAACTCAAAACAAAAAAAAAACTCATAAAAAAAAAGAGGTAATGTTTAAGGCTACCAACATAAATCTTGGGAGGAGACGAGGTGTAGTGTGACATATTGAAGGGAAGCGGAGGAGGAAGATCAAGATGCTCTCAGAAGCTCAAGTCGGTGAGATTTTGTCAAAAGCGGATTTGATGCAAGGCGCAAGAGCCTTGGTGTTTCATGTCTGCTTGGATTTGCAGCTTTAAAATAGGGACTCACGCTTCCATAAACACATTTTCTTAAACCAAAACGACAAGTTAGATGGGGAAACAAGTTTAGAGCTAAAGAGGATTGAACACATAAAAATCTGATTTCGCCGCTTTAAAGCCTGCTCATAGGCTCCCTCCAAAAAATTATATAAATAATGCAACTTTTGCTTTAAATAAATAATGTTTGGAAAGTTAAAAGAAATAAAATCATTGGGATAAAATAAATGCTTCAAGCTGCGAATAAAAATTACCCACCAAGAAAATAATTT
Organism: Hippocampus zosterae; assembly: GCF_025434085.1. Lineage (NCBI taxonomy): Eukaryota > Metazoa > Chordata > Actinopteri > Syngnathiformes > Syngnathidae > Hippocampus > Hippocampus zosterae. The sequence goes on along the minus strand of NC_067456.1, from coordinate 8,983,150 downwards.
CTCAAATTGATTTGATTTGCTTTTTTTTTTGCAAAAATGAAAACAGTCTTTTTTTCTTGCAAGTACCAATGAGTCTTTTTTTTTTACAGCTGTACAAAAGGCCTTGCAAGTGAAACAATGGGGTGAAAAACAAATTTGACATTTTTTCCTCCTTTTTTTAAAAAAGCCTCGTTAAAAAGAGAATATAAAAACAAGAGATAGAAGGATGTTCGCTAGTGAGACTCTTCCAGATTTGTCCTCTCTTCAATGGCCTGTTTCACAATTTCGGCCAACTTCAATCGATCCACCTTATCACAGAATGCGCGACCTGCGTCACAAAACAACAAATAAAGACTTGCATGCTACCTGACGGAGCTTAAGAGGTGCTGCAAAGATAAATGGGTAAAAGTGCCCCGAAACAGATGTGCCAAGCTTGTGGCATCATATTCAAAAAGACTTGGGTCCTTCATTATTTGGTTCATTTTACAACAGAAAGAAACATCGGCAGATTTTTTTTGTTGGTTGAGTGTCAACAGGAAGTGAACACTAACCGTTCCAGCTGAGTCCCTGCAGGCCATCTCGCAGCAGTTTACAGTCCCTGTTGAACCTCCATGCTTCAAACATCACCACGTTCAGCTTCTCGTCTTCGTTCTCTCCTTAACACACACACAATTGACATTAAATGATTTGACATTTCCCCCAGATTTGTTGCTGTATGTGGTGAAAGCGCTATATAAATCAGCATGTATTGTATGTATTGTATTTTTTTTTGGTTACTGACCAGCCTGTGGAAGAATACACTGTGCGATGACGTCGCGTAGTTTCTCCAGCGCTACATTGGAGTCCTCGCCTCCGTTCTCTGGGTCATGAATGAAGAAACCGTCACTGGGCTTTGGGCTGGCAGAGACAATAAGGGCACGCATTGTTCAAATATGCCACAAATATGCCTAAAAGGTCATTCAATTGAAATAAACATAAGCAAACAAACCCGAGTAGTTTCCTCTTCCTGAGGATTGGGTTGTTGACAGAGTTGAGCGGCTTCAGGCTGATGTTCAGATCCTGAATCCTCATGTTGGCCAACTGCTCCGCATGGGCCTGCTGGATGCCTGCCACCACCGCCTGAGATACAGAGTCATGGTTATCCTCCTGAGTAGCACTAAATGTATCATGATTTCAAACAACTACGACTGCTCTCTTGACCACTCCCTGCCGCCCACCTTGTCCATCATCATCTGGGCGGAAGGCAACACGTTGTCCAGCGCCTCGGTGCAATTGAGCCATGGGTGAGATAAGACTCCCTCGATGGTCAGCCTCTCCTCTGGCTTCACCTTCAGCAGCCTGCAGGTGAGCACAGCAAGAAAGGCAGGTGAGGAGAGCGAGATTTGGAGATTCATGCCACGAGTTTTTAAAAAAACTTTTCCTTTGGCTTTTGAAAATCATACGATGCTGACCAAACTTTAAAGGAAACATATGATGATGCTTCTTTAGGAATTTAAAACAACTCCAGCTGAGTAACATTATTACCGTCATTGCTGTCATCACTGCTGATTCTGACATGGCTGTTGTGCCCATTGTTCTGCACCCCCCCCACCCAAAAATGTGACTTGACTCGCCCTCCTGTATGTTTAAATAACATGTCAGTGACACGCTCTCCTCAGCCAGATGTTGCACGCAAGTTAGACACTTACACCACAGCATATACTGCTGGGCCGATGGAGAGCCTGGTTTTGTATACATTTCATCAAATAATATTTCCCACATGGTTTTATGATCCATACAACAGCTCAACCTGTTAAGGATTGCCGGCAGCTGGAGTGCATCACGGCCGACTAAACCCTGGACTGGCACAACTCTAACAAAACCTACTTGCGCACGATGTCCTTTGCCATCTCGGATATTTGACTCCACTCATCTTCGGGGAAGTCAAAGCTGCCCATCATGATCTTCTTTCTCATGTCCTTGGGAATGGTGCGACTGTGATGCTTGGAGTAAAATGGAGGATAGCCGCACAGCATCACGTAGATGATGACGCCCAGAGACCACAAGTCACAGCTCTGGAGAAAGTCGCCGAGAGTTATTCGGACTGGGTTTACAGTACCTTTGCCTACTTTCTATTTCCAATTACGTTTCTAATGGCACCTATTTGATTTTGCTGTTTTACATTGACGGTACACATGGATCAACTTGCCTGCCCAAATTGCATGCAAATAACTCTGCATGCATAAACACAAACAAAAATAAGTATCCAAAAAAATCTGTATTGTGTCCCTTGAACCACGCAACCCAGCCTAAGACATTGCAAGCGAATTAAACTGGAGTGAGGTGAGGCGGTGCGAGTCTGACCTTGTTGTAGGTATAAGGAGTGGGTGAGGTAGGTATGATTCCAGACTTTTCCTTCTGATGTCTTCTTTGAGCCTCAAGTACCTACAGAGGAACAAGCAGGTTTGGTGTGTATTCTATTTTATTTTAATTTTTCTGTTTTCTACCTGAGGTGCTACATAGTAGGGAGTGAACTGGGGTGTCATCAAGTCCCCCTGATCGATTTTGGCAAAGCCAAAGTCACACAGCTTCACGGGCGCATCCTTAGGAAAATAAAGTAAAACAAAACACAACGGTAAGGCATTACACATACAGTATGAAGACCGCGCAAGTGTGCAAATTCCTCAAATTACCAGAGAGTTATCCTTGAAGAGCAGGTTCTCTGGCTTCAGGTCTCGATGTGCGATATTTACGGAGTGACAGTGTTCCAAGGCTTGGCTGATCTGTAGGAGTGATGTCACACATTTATGTGTATATCTAAACGACTGCTCACGGCCATATGGTGTGCTGATCTAGTGTGACATCCGTTGCTGAATCCAAGCGGGAAGCTGCTAACAAGACTGCTTGATGTGCTATTAGTCATGCGACCAAAAAAACAAAAAAAGTCTTAACACCCCTAAAGCATATGCACAGACGATGCCGGTTAGAAATCACAACAAAGTGACTAAAGACTTGATTGGGCCATTGACTACCTGCTTTGTAACCTCGCTAGCCATCTTTTCAGTAAAGTGCCTGTGCTGACTGATTCTGTGGAACAGTTCGCCGCCTTCCATCATCTCCATGACGATCAGAAGCCTGGCTCTGTCAAAACAAAATAAAATGAGAGTTTTTTTTTAATTAAAGGAGGCAAGAATACAGAAATGGAGATGGATGGAAAAAGTTACCTCGGGCTGGACTCGTGTGGGAACTGGACACTATTGGCGTACACCTCCAAGATTTGCACAATGTTTGGGTGGTTGGCACACATCATATGGAGTCGCACCTGCAGACAGAGACAGTGAAGTGTTTCAAATCAATGTAGGTAACAGTATCCAGTCGGTGATATGACCCACCCAGGTGAAAAGTCCTGATACATGACAATATAGATTTTACTTTTTTGTTTGTTTTAACAATTCCCACACACATTTTGAACACAATTCATCCTTATGAAAACAAACTTTTTTAACGCACGTCTACATTTGTGTTGGTCACTGATTAAGAAAGTTCACACGAGAGCTTAGTGTAGCATTACTTTCACGTCGGTCAACGAACACAAGCATCTGCAATCTTTAGAGTGGTGAGGGGGCCAAAACATGTTGGTTGTACATCCATTTTCTAGAGTGGTTGTTCTCATTTTGTCCCCCTTCCAATTTGCATGTATTGAAGACTCAAAAAACCTTTCCAATGTCATACTTCAGTTCGTGAAGACAAATACTATCCAAAATGAATGGGTGAGCAAAAACAACAGTGTGGTGTTCCTATTTTGCCCCGGGTGCAGAATTTGAGGACACACTGTACTTTTATCAAAAACAAAATCTCATGATTCAACTCGAATGTTCTGCGCATATTTTTAAAAACCAAATGAATCAAGTGCAACAAAGAACAGGCAATGATTGTCTAACCTCATTTCTGGCCTTGGGGCGATCAATCAGGATCTTCAGGGCCAACCGTTCCTGTGATGACTTCTTCACACAAACTCTTCAATGAGGACAAAAGAGGAGGGAGAAGGTTGAATGTTGAATGCAAAGTCAACGCAAGGCTGTATCAATCAGAATCAATCATTTCAGAAACAAAAGCGGAGAAATATGGAGTGACTCAGAGGTGCTCCAACAGAGTCGAGTGCAGTCTTGAGTCATCCAGTTCCCAAGTAACACCCATCAGGCAATTGTGTTGCGTTTCCGGCATCTTGAGAACGTCACAAACCAAATTACAGCTTTTCATCTGTACAGTACCATCCATGCTGTTCACCACCATGTTTAACATTTTCAAAATGAGAGTTTTCAGGAAAAACAATCGATTCCATATTTCAGGGAATTCAACTAAATTTTTAAAGAGGTTCAGTTCGCCCAATTTCAGGGGCTGTGCAGCTATAATATTTAGACTGTAATACTTTGTACCTTTAAGTTGCCTAGTCAGGTCAACATCTGAAACTGACTCTAAAAATCAAACCACATTTGAGAGATCCTCTCCTCTTGTGCTGGTCTGAAGGGGAGTAACATCGACCAGGTCTTTACAGAGCACTTTGTCTTTATTAATTAACCTTATCTGAATTGATAGCAGGACACCTTAGCGGACTCTTCTATTGCCAAGATGACACAATAGTGGCTTCTTCTTTAGTGATTCAACTGGTCAGGAATCCGATGGACTGATCATGCTGGACTTTGACACTGCTTACTTTCTGTCTCAGTCCAGACTCACCTGACAGGTCCACTGATGCCAGCGCCAAGCTTCTGTGTCCAATTTATGCTGTATTCCTCTAGAATGGATGCTTCCTGTAATTAGGGTTAGGTATTAAGTTAGCCACACAACAGACATAATTCCAGCCATCTGATTTGTTCTACATGATACCACAAACAGATTTTAAGATGACTTGACCAGTCAGCCAAATGCTGATGATTATTGAGCAAGTTATCCAGCAGGTTGTCAACTCCGTACCACACTGTTTGTGATCATGGCTGAAGTGGACACTCCAGTTAGTAGGTGGTCCATTTGTCAGGGAAATAACCCAGTCAACCCATCATTAAGCACATTGTGACCCAGTTGTAAGAGCAGAGGCTCGTAGCATTTGAGATCACATTTTCCCGCCGACTTAGATGCCAGGCTGGTGATACGTGGGAGGTAGCAGACCAGGAGGAAATCCCATCGGCAAGGTAGTACGAATGGCCAATAGAATCATACTCTAGAAATGTATGTATATATATAAAATAATGTATGAATATAGAGCAGTGGTCACCAACATGGTGCCCGCGGGCACCAGGTAGCACTTGAGTAGCCCGCCAGTGCCTGGACATTGTGATTTGCTAGTAGAAATTATGATTTAAAAATGCAAACATTGGCAGTACTGTGAGACATTTCGAAACACGATCAAAGTCTGACAATTTAAATCATCAAGTATTAAAAATAACACATCCTCATATTATTGAAGGTATTTTGGACAAATATGTTATTTCAGACGTGTATCAATTTGGTAGACCTTCACACAATCGGTACACATGAAGTTGTTCTCACCCTCAAAAATGTTGGTGACACCTGATATAGAGTATATGTATGGAATCAAAATCTGCACCGTGAGATGGACGTGCTCACCAGTCTCCCACTACACACACACAATTATATATATTTGACAATGCCAATGTTGAATTTCGATGAATTGCACTGCCTTATTTACTTATGGCCATCCCACGAGGTTAAGGCATGTTCGGGATCGGCTGAGCGCCTTCCGACTTTGGTAAACGTTCCAGTAAAGTCCCTGCCCTGGGAATGAAACTCGGTCGTCAACCAAAAACCCAGTTGAATGTATATGCCAAATGACAGTTTTCGTTTCCCAAAAGTTACCTTGATGAAGTTATCTGCGCTGTTATCTTCCGTCATGGTGATCCACTTGGCACAGTTGTCACCGTAAGATGTCGCACAATTGACAGTGGAAACAAAGGCTTTATGCTTGACTGCACCGCTCCTGTATCCCTGATCTGTACCAGGGCTCGTTATGTGACCACTAACGGCAGGGCATGGGGACAAAGTAACGCGCGACCACCACCCTCAGCCCCACCACCTCCCGGCTGGTGCGATGCGGCGTCAAGTCAGCCCAACCCGGTTCTCCACCACGGGGTCCGGCTCGCTCTTCCTGTCGCCTTGGATCCACCGTAGTGACCATGTAGAGTGCCAAACACCGAGCGAGTTCACCATAAAATCCGCAGGCGGCAAAAAAATAATAAATGCGGGCGAGCCCACCACTTAGGCGGAGGACCACAGGATAAGAGTGTATTTTAGTAGGAGGAATAAAGCTAGCTGGCGAAGTCGCGAGGACTCTTGGGAACAGCTAGCACACTTCCTAGCATGTAGCCAATAACATCCCATTCAGGCGGACGGATAACAACAGTCAAGTGGATTCCAACGAAAACGCACTACACCCTTATCTTAAGCCTGCAATTAAGCCACTACGAACATTTCCGAAAGAATAAACCTCCAAGCAGCCCGAATGTGTCGTCGAGCTCGAGCTAACACGCTATCGAGTCGGCTCATGTGACAAGTTACGTTTGCCACTTTTCGGAAGCGAGAACTACATTAACATCCTTCCACCGGGGATACCTATTGACAGCCGGTTGCTGTCCGTTAAAAGAAATGCCTCAACGGTGGAGAAGAGTTCAAGAAAAGTATCCCAACAGACACAAGCACCTATTATGCTAATCTTGTCTCATCTTGTTCAGATGAGGTACAGCTCGATTGGCCTATGGTACAAAAGGAGGTAAACATACTGCCTGATCAAAATGTTTTAATGTGTTTTAATATGGGTCTCTTTAATATGCAAAAAATACACTATAACATGCATAAATAAATTAATTACATGTATTCAGTACGGTGGTGAAAAAGCACATTAACGGGTCGAAACATAGGTATGCCGCTCAAAAAAGTCTCACAATTTAGGGAAATTCGTAAACTTCTTGTTTTGTTTGTTGTGAACGAATGAGGTCCAAAAAAATAACTGGAATGGTAACATTAAGTAAATCTGGCAACGTTCACTTGAGTGATGGCATTTATCTTATTCACATTTTCCTCGTGTTGTCCACGCGAGGGAGACAAGATACAGCGGTCACCGCAAGTTACGGAATTATTAATGTGTATTGCAATGCATTTAATTTCTAATAGTTGATTCTACGCATGTTGCGTATGAATTACGGTACAATAGAGGCGCGTGTGTATGCGGTGTGTTCGCCGGCTCACGTGGATGCCGCAACACAGCCTTGGTGGACTTCCTGAAAATAGTCCCATTAAGTTGCGCTTTTGTTTCAAATACACAAGTATAGTCGTGTTTGTTTGATTTAAACGCGTCTTTTGCTGTCCATTTGCGATAACCGTGCGCTGTCGTTAAATGTGGTACGGTTATATATTTCTGTTCCTTCGGAAGCCAAGTGCCGCTACGCATGTCAAATATCCCTCCGCTATTTTTTGTCCCCTTTCAGACTGTTTTGGTCTTTTCGATGTTAGCAACGGAAACAACCCGAGACAGCACTAAAAATCTAATTTCAGATTACAAAATCATTTCGTTCGGAAGAACGCAGCACGTTGGCAAGAGGTTTGACGCCAGGATTTATTTCAGCAGAGCCGTTTTCGCGTGCTGTCGTTTTTTAAAGTCGCGTTTTCCCCTTTTCTTTTAAAAGCAATTGTACAGGGTGCTAATTGGGCTCGACTAGCCCCGCTAGCTTGTTAGCATAGCATCTTCAAGACGTGCACGTTGACATTTAGCGTGCTAGCCACAAGAGCTCGGGAATCTGCTAACGGCGGGGGCTAACAGTCGCAAACCAACCACCACAAACACACGCACGCCGTTGTCTCGTCGTCGTCAAGAGAATTTGCGGTGTCAAGCTGGTCATTTTAGGACACCGTTTTTTATGGGCTCGCCATGTCAATGAAGGCCGGTGGAAATCGCAGCAAGCCCGGCGGTGGCAACGCCGCTGGTGCCGGAGGAAGCGGCGGGGGACGACAGAATCTGGGCAGGTCAGTGCAAATTTCAATCATTCAACGAAGTGAGCAAATACAACGACGGATTCTCGTACAGTGGTCCGTTTTCCCGACGTGTTCACATTTCGCCGACCATGGTGTCGTTATTTTGGGATGACATGCCCGTCTTGTGCTTATTTTTTGATGGGGGGGAAACGAGTGTGAGGGCCTTTCGACGTGATGGTCACCCAGAGAGCCACCGAGCTAGCGCGGCCTGTCCGTTCGCCCTACGTAGTCACATTAACATCGCCATTTCGAATTGATTAATGCATTTTCAATCAGTCTTTTCCGCACCAGCATATTTCCAGACTGCTCCTTTACGATGGCTTGGTTTACGCTGATTAGCCAGTAAATGAACGCCCTGGCCTCGCTAATCAGTCGTTGCCTGAACGCATCATTTGACTGAGTACTTCCATTAACATTCATGTCGACCGATGCTAAATTTGTATTTTTCCTTTTCAATTACACCAACTAGGATGGAAGGGGTCTATGTGTGTAGGTGAAGAAATGGTCGAGTAAGCTGTCTGTCAACCTTGACGTCGCCCCGCTCATGTGAAATAATCATGTCCTTCAAGTGTGACTTTTAAACGCGATGCCCAAGGATCAGGTGATCGCATAGCTGTCAGCGAAATACATTTATTTCAGCTCGGCTTCTTCACGCACTCACCGGCATAGCACGCCCTGTTTGTTCACTGCGCAGCTTTCCATTGAGGCCGTCTTTACATTTTTTCTACCTTTAAACGCGCACTGTAGCGTAGGAGGCCTTTTATTCGATTTGTAGATTTATACGAGTTGATATTAGTGGAAAACGAACCTTAAGTTTTCACTTAAAAATGTTTAATGATAGCTCATGTCTATTGATTAATATCGAAGGCGAGTGAGCTCGCATGTGATTGCATACCTGGCCACGTTCCAGTCGCTGAACAAGGTGCATTCTTAGGCCATGCTCAATGAAGGTGCGTTTTAGGCTGTTACTCCAGTTTTAAGAAATCAGCGAATTTTACAGAAAGATGAATGTACATCGAAGGACATACTTAATGAATGAGGTGTATTCTAGGACGTCACAAGAAGTCAGTGCCTTTTACATGTGGGTGGTGCATTTGAGGACACAAGCAATGAATGTGGATTTTAGGATGTGATTCTAACAATAAAGTGCATTTAACAGGAAGAAAAAAAGTGCATTTAAGGTCGCTTCCTGAACTTGACTACAGAATACAGTGAATTTTAATTAAAGATTAAGCTGCATTTCAGGAAATGCATAAATGGGTAAAAGTGCATGCTTGAGTAGGGGTGGGTGATATGAGCAAAGAAAAAAAAACAAACAGAAAATGTGATGATAATTTGATGATACTCTAGAAGAAATATTGCAAATTTGCACTCGCTTGACAGAACAATTATGAACACACAGCATTTCTGAACCGTAACTAATATTATTTTGACAGATGTCCATCTTGCCAAACTGATAGAGAAATCTTTGTCCGAGAAAAAATCTGACACAAACCCAGAATAAGTTCCAGGTGCGGCACGTGAACTTGCGTCTTGCTATTAAATTACTGAGATGAGGCATTCGTCCATATTGGAAATCAAAGTTGTGTTCCCTCGGCTGTGTCAATTGACTTGAATCCTGCTCGCTGCTTTGCAGAATGAAGACTTATCGCTTCCCTTTCCTTCGCCGTCTATGCTTGCTGATTTGCTCAATGAGCAGATGTGGGCCATTTACAAAAATTTGACGGTCCGTCATCACGACTCGATAATTTTTTCCGAGCCGAACCAAACCGTCATCGTCAGCCGGTCAGTCTGTCATGTTATTTTAACTGCACTCCCGTCATTGCTTCCGTCAGTAAATTTCATCCCCCCCAGTCTGTCTATCAGCAGTTATAATTTAAAGATTCAAATGGCTTACGTTCACCAGTTGTGGTCAAGGTTAAAATCCAATCTAAGTCGCTTGTACTCCTTCTCCAGTCTATTAGTGCACGTTGTCGTCTGTTTCTTCTTCTCCTTGTCCCGCTCCTTCGTCGTCTTGGTTCATAGGCGGATCACATCTCTGTGGTGCAGACTGACACCTACTGTACAGGAAGCACAAAGCTTTTCCGGACATAGTCAATGGAAGCAACCCAGCTTTTATTTCACCCCGCAAACAAACGCATGCGATAGAGGCGGGCATGTTTCTGTCAGTAGTCAGCAAAACGGACTGAGAGGTCCGTCAGTACTTGATCTGGTTAGTGATGATTACACTGATGGACAAAACCCCACCTCTGTCAGTGGTTAATCTGTTATTCAAAGAAAAAAAAGTTTCCCGTCATTCATTAATCGTTAGTAAAACTTCATCTGTCAGTGACGGACGGACTGATGGACCTTCCGACAGGACTGACTCTAGCTGTGAATGAGGATTTCATCACGTCCTCCCACTTTGCAGTCAATAAATGGACGCAAACGGGAATGTTTTTGAGACAACATAACTACTCGATGATCTAAAATTACACATATTGAAAACAACTTATACATTACCTGCCCCTATTTTAGAGTGTTGCTATACTGTCATAGTAAGATCAATCAATGACGTGACCATAAGGATATACTTCGAATAGGCTCTGGTCATATCGCAGGTCAGTTCAGATTTATTTATATATATTTTTGCCTGATTTCTATGTGTGTCCATGAAAAAGTTAGATGCATTGCCATTTAATGTGGAGTGTTCATTTATTGGTTAAGTGCAAGTCCTTCTACTGCTACCAAAGGTTGTGAGAAATTCCAACTGCCGTGTTTGTTGCATTTCGGCAACACGGTAGCTTTTATGTTCTCCCCATGCCTGCATGGGTTTTCTCTGGGTACTCTGGTTTCCTACCACATTCCAAAAACATGCATGGCAGGTTAATGGAATACTCTTAATTTGTCTGTAAGTGTGATTGTGAGTGCGAACGATTGTTGTTTGTCTATGTGTGCTCTGCGATTGGCTGGCAACCGATCTAAGGTGTACACCGCCTACTGCCCGAAGAAGGCTGGGATAGGCTCCAGCACGTCCGCAACCCTCGTGAAGATAAGCGGCTCGGATAATGGATGGATGTTGCATTCATGTATCGCATGCTCTTAGGAGAACTGGATTAATTTGCATTTGTGTGTACGCGTGCGGTGTACACTGCTTTAATCTTGGTTAGTGAACCACATGTCGGTCTCCTGGAATTTCTGTCCCTCCTTCTAACAGAAACACTTTGATCACGCTACTTTGCTTGTAAAGCATGAGAATGAATGTTTGTCATTTGTGTCACTTTGATTTTCCAGGGGAAGACACAGTGGTAAAGGTCCTGCAGCGGTAAGTTGCCTGCTTGAACCCTTTGCAAGCTTGTGGGCACACTGTTCAGTGTTTTGTGATGCTATTTGAATGTATTCTCTTCCTCTGCTAATGAGTCCAATATGGTGGGGTAAAGCAGGAAAATGATTTATCGGAATGATCCGATTAACATGGAAGTAAACAAAAGAACACATAACAAACCCAATCAAGGTGCTATGAGCTCAGTCTTTTTATATGCTATGTGCAGGTTCTGACTGGCAGTTTATTTTCTTGTAGTGCGAATTTGCGAGGCAAAATGTGTTACTAGCTAGCTTCAGATATACTTCTGCTAGAATTCAGTGAAAATAAAATGAAGTAAATCAAGTCGTTCAATGCCCTCGCATGTGGGAAAAGGGAGCCTGTGTTTCAGGGCACTTTCAGCTGCTTTTTTTTTCTGAACAGGAAAAAGACGCAAATGCAAAATGAGAACACTGGCAAGGAGCTACTCTGACTTCTTTTGTCACTCTCTAGGCCACGCCCCTTTAAGGCATACATCTGACATATGACTACTACAGTACTTGTAGTAATTACTCTTTATTAAACCAGCTTCTTTCTTTGCATGGTCTTATGCTTTACCTTTTCACATAATACATATACTTTATAAAAACACATACCCAGATTAATCTTTTTATTTTTATGGGGTGGTAAAATTTTGTCCATATAACATACACGTTGATGGATGTATATTTCTACATTAATTCGAGAAGAATTGGATGTACGCTCTTGTTTGCTTAATGCATTGCTGCTGTATTAGATTGGTACTTGGTAACGGCCAAAAAAGCACTGTCATCCCTATTTAAAATTCACAGCAATAGGGAAAAATTGATTTCGGGATTGAATTAAATTTGTAAAGGTGCACCTGTGTTTCTTTCCTTTTCAGGTCATTTTCAATGGCGTGTATGCAAACATGAGGATGGTCCACGTCTTGACATCAGTTGTGGTATGTTCGCCGTCAAAATAATCACATTGCGCTTTGCATAATCATGTGTGACCTTGACACAGCAGTCGCAGATAGCATTGTGTGACTCGTGATTTCTTGAAATGACTTAGTCAAACTGTAGTTTCCTCAAAATGTCCACACAGCAATAAACAAAGCCCGGGCGATTTGCTTAGGCAGCTGAGCTGGTTGCCTTTAACACAATGCGCATTGATCAGTCAGCAGGGTGCTTCACAGCAGATGGTTTCTGAATGTGTCTTTGGAGCATGTGAATTGACTTTTGAACGTGTGAATGAATAAATGTTCACACAAGTGAAAACATGAATAATGATTACAGGGAACCAAGTGTGAACTGAAGGTGAAAAATGGAGCCGTCTATGAAGGAGTGTTCAAGACTTACGGTCCAGAGGTAAGGTGCCAGTCTGTTGTCGTTGAGGTTTACTTCAGAGGTGGTGCTGACGAAGTCCACTCCTTTCAGTCTGCACTTTTTTTTTTTTTTTTTGATGCAGTACGTTGATAATTGAATGTTTTGAAGATAGTGACGCAATTTTACCCTTTCAGGGACAGCGGTCACTACAATGGACAGCTTATCATGTTATCAGTTAAACTGGGCTCAGACTAGGAGCCTCTCCACTCGGAAAGACATGACAAGTCAGCCACCACACGTATCACGAACAACTTCAAAATAAAAGCGCTACAAGGCATTGGTGCCCATGTATTATTCGGTTAGGATTTATTTTGAAGTCAGGCCTTCTCACCACGTTGCTGGGACGTTACACCACATTAACAGATGCTTGAGGCAGAAATAAATACCTTGAGCTTTTTTGGGGAATCAAGGCACTCAAATTATTTGAGGACTAGTCCCCCCCCCAAACGGATTTAAAGGTTTGACTTTGACTGAGGTCAATGCTTTACGAAGTGGAAATCTAACTGATATTTTTGTTTTGTCCCCCATGTTTTTTCCCAGTGTGACTTGGTGTTGGATGCAGCCCACAGGAAGAGCCCCGAACCAAGCGCGGGCCCCAAGAAAGAGGACATTGTGGAAAGCATCGTCTTCAAGGCTTCCGATGTTGTCGCTGTGTCTTTTAAAGACGTTGACCTTAACTTTGCTCGGAAAGGTATGCCAAATATTTATGACTCATAGCATTATTTGTATATAAACCTAATTTCAGTGAAGTTGGGACATTGTGTTAGACACAAAGCGGAATGCAATGATTTGCAAATCATCTTCAACTTTTATGTAATTGAATTTTAATTGGGTTTTTACATACACTCAGCCTTGTTGATATAAGAACTCCTGAAGCATTCACGCTGCGAAAAGGTGACTCTATCACTTTGCATTCACTCACAAACAACCACACGACTGAGTGAGTCAGTGCATACACACACGCCGTATTGATCTGTGTGTATTAATGAGCAGGGACCCGGCAGATGTGTCTGCTCTGAGAGGCGGCTCGTTGAAGACTAATGCGATCCATCGATTCATCCGAAGCGAAGGCTCTCAATAAAGACTGAATGATGCCGTCTAATTCATCTTGACCTATGCAATTCTGTTTTGAGAAATATCGACTGTGTGCCAGGCTTTAGTCTGAAAATGAGCAGGTGCAACCGTGTGGAGTGTGTAAGGGGCCCTGATTACGGCAGTATTTCTTAACGTGTTGACGTACACAATCTTGTTGAATAGCATCATTGCCAATATCATCGATATTTTATGTTCCTGTATGTGAGCCTGTGAATTTAGCTGTACAAAGAAATGTTGTGCAGGTCGCAAGTAGTTCACCACTCTTTCATTCTCTCAATCTTCTCACACTTTTTTCACCTGTCTTTTGCTCTCCTAGTTTCCTCAGACACAGGTAACATGTTTGTTTTTATCCTCACCCCGTTCTGTACTGCAGACTGTCTCGACTTAATAATCAAACCTGTCGCAATCGCTCGTGCTTCTGCTTATAAGCTGAATGGTGATTCTTTCAAGGTTTTCTGCTGCTTCATCTTGCGGCTTAAAAAATCTGAATCAAAAACAGTGGAACCTCCAAAGTCAACTGCCCTTAAGGCCCGGAGCCTTCATTTCCCCTCACGTTTAAATAGCATAATTTCCGGGCTATTGATGGCACCCGAATATAAGGCTTATAATTTAGTTTATTTAAAAATAAAAAAATAAAAAGACAAAAAAAAAACAAAAAACAAAATTTTGTATGTAAATAGGCCATAGTTTGAAATTATTAATACGCTGTGTAAATTGTCCTTCAAACGCTGTTATTTTTTTCCTTTTTTGGGGTTTTTCCTTTACTTATGTATTGTACGGTCTTCCGGAGGGATGGGTTCCAAGCTTCGGGACTAAATTGGCCCCGGGGTTGAATTTTCTTATTTATTAAGTATTGATAAGCTCCACCTAGTGCTGCTCGATTATTGTGGGCGAAAAAAATCATAAAAAAAATAGGAGGTGGTCAGCACATACCTATCTGGGCTTTTGTGACATCTTACGTAAAGCATTGGCCTTAGTGAACATGTACAATGGGGTCGTGGTGAAAGTATTGGCAGCATGAAATACACTAGCTTGGAGAAAAATATTTGAGAGCTGTGCAATAGGTTTTGAGTTTGAGCTACTGTGATTCATGCCGTTTAGGGGAAATGTCAGCATATTGCGTGAGACCTCACCGCAGCGAGTGCTTATTTATTCTGTGCATGTTTTAATTTTTTTTTTTACCATCACTGCCTTGTCCTGAGGAGTTTAGAAAAGAGCATGGCAAGATGAGATAAATGCCATACAACTAAATTAACGTCACTTGCGGTCAACGCACTAAAATCCTCCCCATATTCTTAGTTCACTTTTCATCAGTTCTTTGTTGTGTTTCTCTGTGGAACCAAAATCCATCTTGGAAAACCCACCTATTTTTTGTGCAGAGGAGGAGGCTAGATTAGTTTGGGTTGTTAATAAAAGTTATGGTGATTCTTCACTTGCACTTCCAGGGCAAGTCGAATCACATGAAAGCCTTTTTGCTCTTCAACTCAATCTAAAATGTATTTGCAGTGATATTTAACTGTTTTGGGGTCATAGTTCGTGGTATAATTACAGTGTATATGGGAATTTTTAAATATTTTGTGTGCTGGTGAAAATGTCTTGTGTATTTTTGCTTCTCATGTATACGCATCAATTACTTACATCAAAGTTAAAGCAGAACCTGAAACTTTTCAGTGTTTAGCAACTATTGGATTAGCTTTTAACACTCCTATACTGGTTGTGCATTTCACCAAGGCCTTATTTGGTCCCTGGAATATTTTATTTCCATTTTTACAATCAAAAATTTGAATATGTTTTAAGGTGCCCCGTGTCCTCGAGCCGTTTCTTTTTCACTTAAGAGGTTCCACTGTAGTTGAGCTTCATGTTGTTGCTTTCAGGGGAAGATCAGGCAGATTGCACCATCAAGCTTTTACTGGAGACTCTTGCAAAAGGTTGATCCTCAGCGCAGCTTATGCTTGGTTGTACTCGTGCCGTCATGCTTCCAACTATATCGATTTATTTTTTGTAACTTGTAGCACCAGACTAATCATGAAATGGTAGCTATGGTTTCAAATAAATCAGCAGCTCATGGATGAGAACACGCCCACGTGGCATAGCAAACCGACCATTTCATTTCCAATGAAAGCAACTCGTTGTAAACTGATTCTGAAAACATGAGAAAATAAAATGGCTCACTAACAATTGGGCTCATTTTCAATCCGTCGTCTGATTGACTGCAGTCTAAATGCATGCCTGCTTCACCCGTCCTCCCCGCCCCCAGCTTGTGTGTGCAACTTCATCTTTGATGGGCAGCAGTCGCAAAACATATCGGCCAGTTTTGCTAACATCAGTCCGACTAGTATAGTGCCTATGAAAAGTAATGCAGCTGATGTGCATTATTCTGTCCACTGGTGGCACTTTTAACATGCATATTCTTGCTTTATTTAATGGCATTTTCATTGATCAGTTTATTAATCGAGTGACAACAGAATTAGTCATTTTAGTTTTTTGCCTCAATGATAATGACCACTCATGCGCAGATTGTTGGGTGACTTGATAAACACCAGCTCAGGAGATCTTTATTTTGTCTCGCAGGATATTATTTTTGTGAGTGGTTCCAAGTAGATGCGACTTTTATTCCCCACTCAAAAATCCTCAAGGCATGTGTGCTTTCTCTTTTTGTTTTTTGCATAAGCGGTAAGCGTGCATTTTCCCTGCCTACCTTGTGTGTTTGCAGAGCATAAAGGTGTATCCTTGCGTGTCTCAGATAACTTCACAGACTCTGCAGTGAGTGGCAGGATCAATGGCGAGCACAAAGAGAAAGATCTAGAGCCGTGGGATGGCGGCGAGACCCACAATTCTGACAGCCTCGAGTCACTGGATACCGATGTGGTAAGAAATAAAACAGCCCCAGCAAACACGGATCAAGGCCTCGCATTTTCCATTTGGAGGAATTAAAAAGCAACCTATTTCTTGTTGCAGTCAAATGGGTGGGACCCCAATGACATGTTCAAGTACAACGAGGAGAAATACGGTGTCTTGTCTACATATGACAGCAGCCTGTCCACCTATACGTAAGAATAGCAGCTCTTGTTACATTACATTTTCCTCTCTTTTGAGTGGTCTTTTTCAGTCTTTGATTTAAATGCATAGTCTCGCTAATTTAAGTTATAGTAGTTCAATTTCACCATATAAATATAATGGCGGTCAAAGCAATGGCCATTGTTTAAGCCGAACCATATTTATATGATCACGTCCTTTTTTTCCCTAAAATTGTTACTTAAATATATATTTTTTAGATTAATCAAATCTGATGATATTTTTATGCATTTATTGCAAATAATAATGAAATACAAATAGTTAAAAAATATATATCTTAGAGTAAACAAATTGTATTTTACTCAGTTAATTTTGTAGATGACAAAATTAGAAATTAGGTATACATTTTAAAACCCCCCCCCCCCCCGCCCCTTTTTTACTCAATTTACCAATGACCTAAAAATCCAATGTGGCCTTTGAGCCACCAAAGCAAAACATTTGAACTTTGAATCCGCACTTCCGCGGATGTCCGTCATTCACACATGTATCTTCTTGAATTTTTTTCCATAAAGATTTCTTGTCTCAACTCATTGAGGGGAAAAAAAAAACTTTGATCCATGCCCCACCTTCCACATTTTTGGGTGAAATGGATTGAAGTGTTTTTATTATTCCAGATAACTAACAAGCAACGCAATAGCAGTACAAAACATGTCAGTCACTATTGCTATATTCTAACCTGCCTTTGTTTGCCAGTGTCCCGCTTGAGCGGGACAACTCCGAGGAGTTCCTCAAGAGGGAAGCCCGGGCTGCCCAGCTGGCCGAGGAGATAGAAGCCAGCTCTACATACATGGCCCGCGTGGCCCTAGAGAACGACGAGCGCTCAGAGGAGGAGAAATTCACCGCGGTGGTGAGAGGTGAAAGAGAGATGCACACATTAAACAGGTGATACTTAGTTCACATGGTGACAGGTCCACCCCGCCGAAGTAGCATCGTATTGATTGCGTCTGTGTGCAGGGAGAACAAATACATTCCCCCGGGCCAGAGAAACAGGGAAGCCATGTCATGGGGGTCAGGACGCCAGAATTCCCCACGTCTGACTCCGAACTCGGCCGGGCCGTCGGCTCCTCGCGTGGGACTCCATGACTACAATCAGAGCCCGGGGGGCGACCAGAGGGTGGTGAACGGAGGTACGGATGGTCCGGCTCGCACACACCTGTGATGCTTTGTGCTCCCTTCTAGCCAGCGTTTTCTTTGCAAAATGGCCGACATATTTTCAGGTCAGCTTTGTTTTTCAACCTTCCTTTAGCACTATAAGTTTGTCATAGACAATTAAAAGGAATAAAGAAATGTTAACCCTTCAAATGAATGATTTATTACTTTTTTAATGCTGTCATACTCACAATAATAATAATAATAATAATAATACAGTGGGTCCTGGGTTGACAAAGGTCTGACATATGATGTTAGACCGTTACAAATGGCACACAATGGACTTGTTTGTGCAGCGGCGTAAGAATACATCATAAGAGAGCATGAGCTGATACTGTCATGCCTTCATTTCCCATTTCCCCCCCACTTTTATAGTAAAGTACTATTTTTACAAATATTGATTGTAATTATCACATTTCAAGGTAACAGACGTTGCCAATGAACTTCTTTCAACAACGGCATCAGAAAACATCGACCCAAGAAGGCACGAATCATTACCGCTCTTCTCAATTTTTCATTTTCTTTACATTTATATGGACTGGAAGTGGGTTTATTTATTTATTTTATTTATTAAATACAAATATTAATTGTAATTTCCCCTTATGTTTTTTTTTTGTAGTCGCTGCTAAGGTGATGTTGGTCATATTTGAGTGTGAATTGAAACACTGGTAGTTGACGACATTAACCTTTCATTTTTTTCAATGAAGACGTTACTGAATGACCACCGAATATTTTTGCTTTGTTGTCTAAGCAGATGCTACAGTATGTTGTCCGTCATCGCTGCTTCAGGAGAGCGTTTGGTGAATTCACTGATTGCAGATGTGAGGGTCTAGGCTGTTCGTCAGCGAGCGGATGCCTTTTCAGATTGCCGTTAGAGTAATTGTGGTTTCGGTATAGGAAGATAAGCTTGCATATTTTATTTAAGTCTGGGTGTCACACTCATTTTTGGCGCGCGCCACATTTTAGTTACCGTTTCACTCGGAGGGTCGTTATGACTGAAACCATGTAAAGAAACCAAGAATAACAGTTGATTTAACTATTGTTTGGTAACAAGAAAATGCTTAGAATATATCTCATATTTATTTCATATGAGAATTTAAGATTTTCATAGATGTTTTAGAAAGGATCATGGACGTTGACATATTTGAGCTGCTTTCGCCGGCCGCGTAAATGATGTGGCGGGCCAGATCTGGCCACACCGGGCCTTGAGTTTGACACCTGTATTTTACAAGAAATACACCTCTGACACCATTATTTAGTACTGTACCTTTTTAGCATTGTTTTACTTTTTATTTTTGTGTATTGATCCGTTTGAATGCCTTTATTGTGAAAGGTCTGGCATCCGTTTCTTAAGTTTAGTGACAAATGTGTTTCATTGACTTATAGAAGGGGCCACAAGTTTTGTGACACACTTTCACATTAGACTTATTTTCCCCCCCCCCACCAGTAATAGAATGCTTTCCCACCACTGCAGATATTGCGTTGCGTGCAGACTACTGGTTCATTTTATTTGGGATTCCTGGTTTTGAGTTCCTTTTTTTAAAAGCCTCGCTGTTCTGTCTCAAGTTCATGAATGGCAAGCGCCTTTTAGGTTCTTGCACCACTCTCCTTTTTTTCCCCCATTTGAATTGCTCATTGCAGCGTGTCATCCTTGATCGTTTGTCCTTCCCTCTTTTAGGTTCGTCTCATTGGCCCTCACCCTGTCCGTCTCCTTCCTCCCGCCCCCTTCCTCGTTACCAGTCCGGCCCCTCCTCCCTGCCTCCTCGGGCCACCACGCCCACCAGGCCACCCTCCAGGCCCCCCTCTCGACCTTCCAGGCCTCCCTCTCATTCATCCCACCCCTCCTTTACCTCCTCCTCCTGCTCTTCCTCATCCCCCTTTCCTCTCCACGGGTCCTCGTCGCCGGCCGCCACTCTGCCCAAACGCATGTCTTCAGAAGGTACCCACGTCAGTGTGGCGTAGACCTGGGCAAAGGCATGAGTTGAAGGTGGATGAATTGGTCTTACCCACAGTGACGCTTACCAAGTCTAAACAGCGAGAACTGCTTTCAAAAGTAATTTTGCCCAGGTCTAGTGTGGATCAACAGTTTAAGATGAAGTTAACTTAAGCAGCGTGTTTTAGAACGTTGTAGGCTTTAGGTATCAAGCATTTTTGAAAGGGCGAGACACAAGCAACACTTGACCTAAATTACCCCTTAAACCAATTTGACGGTGATCTCCTAGAGGGCATTCATTCAAGAATAATGGCCAAAAAAAAGTTTTAAAAAATGCATATCTCCTGTAGGAAAAAAAAAATCATGGATACGTCTTTCCCCCTGTGAATGCCCACCACATGGCATCTGATGCAGCTGCCATGACAAATCAATGCAGCAAGTGGCATTGAATTTTTGACATTTGTAACTAAATGGATATTTCTGAACTTTTCAAGTCAAAGACTTTGTCTATGAGCCCCTGGAGCTTATCATCCATGAAACGACCAGTGTGTACCTGGTTTGTGAATTTATTTTCTGCCCCAGTTCTGTCAGTAGGTCTCACTCAAGGGTCACTAGCTCAGTAGCTGCTCAACTCTGCTTGTTAGCGATTCTGTTCAATCGCCCCTGACCTTTGCCCCCCCCCCCCACTCCCCTCTCCCACGTTGCACTTTCTGTTCACCTGGCTGCGGTTTGAAATGTTTGCTGTGTTTGCGTGTGGTTCAATCACTTCTTTGGTACTAACAAGCATGTCCCAACACTCCCGGTGTCACTCCCGTTGACCTTTCCGCTTAGGCTCTTCTTTCAAATGTCTTTTTTTGTCTTCTGTCCTCGTAGGTCCACCGCGGATGTCTCCAAAATCCCAGAGGATGCCCCGTGCTCACAGAGTGCCGCCCAGCCGGACAACTGGGATGCCGCCGCCGGCGGTGGACCTCATTTCTCACACAACGCCCGGAGACGTCCCAGTGACTCCGTCAAACCGAGGCAACTCCTCGGGAGGAACCTGGTCTTCTGTCGTCAGTGGAGGTAAACATACTTGTGTGTCAACAGACAAGCCATGATGCCAGAAGGCCAACTGTGTTAGCTTGCGGAATTGCACACATTGTTCTTCCCCGTAAAATATCTTCTCATCAGGTCACAGACCTCGCTCCCCGCGTCAGAACAATATGGGCGGAGCCTCCCCTTCCTCCGCCTCTCTTCCTCAGACGGGAACAAGTCCTGCGGAGTCTTTCGCCGCACCGATGTCCGCTTCCTCCCCGACCGCTCCGAGCCCCGCCCCCAACATGGTCGCCTCTCTATCAGGAGATGGTAAGGCTCCAAGTGAAGCAGCTGTCACAGCCGCTTTATCACGTATGGACTGTAACATGGAAGTGTGTTGCAGTTAAAGAAAGTCGTGTCCAGGAGACGAGACAAACATCCCCCAAAGCTAACAAAGATGGCATGAAGGACAGTTCTTCCAATATCAGCAGACCAGTGTGCAAAGGTAGTCTTAATCTTGACCGTCTTTCAACCCTGAAACTTTGGACCTGTTTTGGTTTTCTAGTTTGACGGACGACCGAAATAAGTGATTCCCAACGGTTGAAAATTGTTGCAATTTTAAACTCATTGGTCTGAAAGTGGTTACTTAAAAAAAAAGTATCTTTGCTCATCTATCTATGTCACTGATGTTTAGTTTACAGGTCGGTTAATTAATTCAGCTTGGAGGGCAAAATGTGCAATTCACGCCTTACCATTCATAAAAGAGAATATTAGCTTTGTGTCAAGCTAAATAAGATCACATTTTAAAAACATTTGTTGAGATGAGATCATTCTTTCCGTACTTTTCGTGACATTTTTATTAGGTGCTGTCGCGTGCAATTTCTCTCGTGTAAAACGTGTGCCGTGGCGCGATAAAGATTGGGGAAACCCTGCCCTGAAATGATCTTTTCCCTCGCTCGCAGGTCTCCCCTCCTTGGCACTTGACCACAGGAAACAAATCGACAATCTAAAGAAATTTAGTGAAGATTTTAGGGTGAGTGTCTCTTTTGGTGCGCTCCTGAATCATTGTTCATTTTTCGTACGACTTGAAACTCTTTGTTGGTTCTTCAGTTGCAGTCGAGTTCCAACCCGGATCCCGCCTTTGACCACATGATCACCAAGCCTCCAAGAGACTGCGCAGACAAGCCCACCGACCTTGCCTCTTTGGACAAAGCCTCCCCAAAGAGCCCCGAAGACCGCGGCGGCACCACCCCATCCACGGGCGGCGCCGTCAACGCGAGTAAGCCCGGCAGCCCTGCCGCACTGTCCCCGTCTCCTTCAGGGACCGAGCAGAAGAGGGCGGGGCTGGACGTGACGTCGCAGGGGGTCCAGACGACGGCAGTGTCAAATTTTGGTGGGCCCAAGCATGAAGAAAAAGAGGAAAAGAAGGAGGCGGTGCAAGAGTGAGTGAAGGAGGCTGTCGGGAAGTGCACAGTGCAATCATGCCAGTCCGAAACTTTATCTGCTGCTTTCTTTCATGCAGTCAAGTAAGAAAGTCCACCTTAAACCCCAACGCCAATGAGTTCAAGCCAAGGTTCAACACGCAGGTGAGTGCAAAGTCACCTCCATTATCTGAGGAACTCGATGGGTGTTTTGAAATGAACGCCTTTCCGTGTCGTCCCGTGTCTGTCAACAGCCCAAACCAGCCAACACCCCGACCCCCCCGCGACCTCAGGGCCAGGCCAGCCCCTCCATCGTGGTCCAGCAGCATCCAACCGTCTACGGCCAGCCGGTGTGCTTCCCCCAGATGTATCCTCTCACACCAGTGAGTCCCGGAGTACAGGTGAGACTAGCAGCTGACCCGGCTGTGACGTCCTTTGACACCAATGTTCCGTTGGAGTGTAAATGTTGATGTATTCATCTCGTGTTGCTTTAAGAACAACTTGGTGATCCAACATCAGACACATGTAAAGACACACATTTTTCCTTTTCTCCCCCCTGCTCCTCATCCTCTCTCTCTCTCACTCTCTTTCTCTCTCTCTGTCTCTCTTGCTCCATTAGAAAAGCATAATATGGAAGGTTTGTGAATTTTTCCTAAAATTTTCTTCTACTTTTTAAAAAATCCTTTTATTTACTTTTTTGGTTGTTGTTTTGTTCAAGGCCAATTAGCTCTGAGATGTTTTGCTTGCTTGCCAATTTTAATGCATTCAGATGTTGGTTTGCCAACTTCTTATTGCAATTCATCTCTTACCACTTTAATTTTCACATTTCTGCTAAATGTTTATTTCTGCTGCAGTCATAACAGAAAATGCATGGGGTTTATGTAGTGAAAGGCAGGTGTTAAAAAAAGTAGAAAAGTAGAAAATGCATGCAAGTCCAGGTAAGATGAAGCCTACAGTCTGACATTGTTGTCCTTTATTTTTTCTTAAACTGTGAATAGAAAGAAAAAGAATTCCCTCCCATCGTGATTTGATTTTCTTGATCCTTTCCATGCAGTCTCCAGCGATGTACCAGGTGCAGATGCCACACATGACCGTCAACCAGTCTAAACCGTACAGACCAGGTAAAGGTGAGAACAGCCTGACTTCTCTCCTCTTCACACGTAGACGCCCCCAAATATCGTGATATTCCAATGGCTCGTGGTCCCACCTTCTTTTCCTTGGCCAGTGCCCAACATGACCCAGCAGAGGTCGGACCAGCACCACCCGCCGGGCACGCCCACCCTCATGCACCCGGCCACGGCGGCGGGGCCACAGATCATCACGCAGAGCCCGGCTTACTCCGCCCAATACTTCACATGCAGCCCGCAACAGTTCCCTAGTCAGCAGCTGGTTCAACAGATGCCACACTACCAGTCTCAGGTCTGTTGACTCGAAGAAGCATTTGCATACACGCATACATTGACAGATTAAAAAGAACGGCCGTTGGATTTTTTTTTTAATTTTATTTTTGGGAGTAGTGCGTTTTCCAGCCCCTCCAAAATAAACATTGGTTTCTGTTCCAGGCACAGCATGTGTTCAGTCCTGTCATGCAAGGCAGCGCCCGCATGATGGCGCCGCACGCCCACGGCCAGCCCAGCCTGGTGTCTTCCTCCAACACGCAGTACCCAGAGCAGACACACACCATGTATGGTAAGTCCCGCCCTCTCGCCGCATCCCACAATGCATCTTGACAACGTTACGTCTCATGCCGCCGTTGTTTTTGTTTTCCTTTCTTCAGTGTCTCCTGGCCCCATGCCCCAGCAGTACCCTCACCCTAGCGCCACCTTGCACCCCCACCCGCAGCACCCTCAGCCCTCCGCCACGCCCACAGGCCAAGGGCAGCAAGGGGGCCCACCTCAGCACGGAGGACCGCCCGCCCACCCGGCCGCCAGCCCCGTGCAGCACCCGCAGCACCCTCAGGCGGTAGCGGGTGACGACATTTGTGCCCTTCCGAGAGCTCCTTTGCGTCGGCTCGCTCGGTTCACGTGACTTTTGCTTCTCGTCTTGCTCCTCAGCCGCCGCCGCTCAGGCCCTTCACCTGGCCAACCAATCTCAGCAGCCCATGTACTCGGCTTTGGCCCCCACGCCGCCCTCCATGACGCCGGGCCCCAACCCGCAGTCCCCGCAGGCGGCCTTCCCGTCAGCCCAGCAGACTGTCTACATCCACCCGCAGCAGGTGCAGCATGGCTACAACCCCAACCACATGGCCCACGTGCAGCAGGTAAGCACAAAACACACACGGTAACAATCTGGCAACAACCATAAAATATATGCTCCAGGAATTACAGACGGTAAGATCATAAATCTGCACAGCCTTGTCCAAATTCCAGGTGTTGTTTATATAAAAAAGGACGCCAATATAAATCATTTCACAATTGTTCCATCATCGTGGCCGATAACCTGTACAACTCAATTCAAACAAACCAAAAAAAACCCCAAAAGAAGTAAAAATGAACACCTGAGAACAGTGCTCAAGGTACAGTACTCTGTGCTGTACAGTGCTCAAGGCTGCGACCAATATGCTTGCACATGCGCTCAACTTTTCAGAGTTTGCTGGTTTAAAAAAAGAAATGTAGTATTAACACAAGTGTGTGCTTTTAATTAAGGTCCTACCGATTAATTAGCCAGCCAGTTCGAATGGCCAATTATGGCCCCCATCTATAAAAGTACTGCGCAAGTCAACTACATGCATTTTCCAGACCTTCCCCCCCTCCCCTCATTTTAAGTTTGAATCCAACAGACAATCATCCATTGCTTCTTCCCAGCATTCACGTTCTTAGGAAAAAGACATCCCCAATATAAAAAGGAAAACGGAAGTACACAACACATAACTTGTAGTGTTCACTCGGGGCCATCAACGTGACCAAATGATGGCAGAATGTTGTCAAGTTCGCCGAAGCCATCTTGCGGCCAGAGATGCCGAAGCTGACCAAAGTAATTTTGTCGCAGGCTCACATGCAGTCGGGCATGGTGCCATCTCACCACGCGCCGCCCACCCACCCCCCGATGATGCTGATGGCTACGCAGGGCCCCCCGGGTGGTCCTCAGCCTCCCATGGCGCAGACAGCCCTCAACCATATCCCCGTCTCTTCCACGACACCCTTCTCCTACCTGGCGCATCCGCAAGGTAAACATTGAAAAGAAAACACTTGTCTTCTGTTGGCCCACGTTCACGTTGTCGCGTGGCTTTTGCAGTGCAACCTCATCACCAGCAGCAGCTGTAGGTGGCAAATAGATGGCGCCAGTGAGCAGAAACTTCGTTTATGAAGAGGATGAGGAGCCCTCTTCCTTTTTTCACCCCTCGTCCTCACCCGACATGTTCCCTATCCACTCCCCCCCCCCCTTTTCCCTTGTTCCCCAGAAAAGGCAATAAGAGAATGTTAACAGGTTGACGATGCAGTGATTTGTTTTAAGAGAAAACTAATCTATGATCGAAGAATTAAACTGGAACCCTTGTCTGCACCTTGTCAGGGTGGGGGGAAAAAAAGCAACCCATTTTTGGACAGTATTAATCTTACTGTTGTATCGCTGATGCCGCTACAAGACAACAAGTGTCTAACCAAACTAAAAAAACAGCCAGCGACAGGGAAAATACAACAAATGTGTTTATTTATGACAAAAACAAAAGATGGTTATCGCAACCCACCTCTCACCTGACCCTAATGTAACTTTTAAGTTAAAGCTTTTACTTTGTAGATAATATAAATAATTTAAAAAATGAGCCAAAAAAATAAAAAAAATAAAAAAAGTTTTAAAAACTGAGCTGAGAGCTGTGTGTGTGTGCTTCTTGCTTTATTTAAATACTAAAACTACACATTTGTATTAGTAGCAAACGGTTCCTCGCCCGGTTCCCCGGTTGTAAAATTGACACAATTCTTTGGGAATCATAAAATTACAGTTGCTGTAATGTTGCAACTATTTTTGTTTTTTAATTTAAAAAATCCATAAAATTAAATGGTGTAAATGTCATTCTTGTGACATGTTTTTATGTCGATAGTTGTTTTTTTTTGTTGAATCAAAAACCTTGTCAACTAGCATAAAGATCAGACTGAGAGGAAGTACATTCATCTAATGGTAATTGCGACTACTTTTAAGTCTGCAGTGGGTGGAAGGAAACTTTAATCTGTTTAGGTTTAATTTAAAAAAAAAAAAAACAGATCAGTCCAATGTACAGTTGATATATAATTTAGAAGGCTTACAACTGAATGAAAAAGGGATTGCAATCACAAAGACATCTTCATTTGAAAGCTCTCTGGTGGTGGTCTTTGGGAGGGAGTAGGGGGAGCTTTACAGTGCTGAGGTAAACACACAGTATTGAGAACACATTCATGTCATTAACGGGAAATTTTCAAATCAACTCAAAAGCCACAATGGCATGAAACCATCTTCATGGTCATTGGGGGGAGTGTGGCTGAAGCAACTTAGATGAGAAGCCTTAAAGCAGGGCTGGGGAATCCAACATGGAGCAATTCTAAAAAATAAAATAATCCCCAAAGGAACTGTTAAATATATTTGAGGAAAACATTTAACCCAACGCTTATCGTATTGAACAATAAACACTTGTTAAATCACATTTTCTTCATTTTAATTTAGTTTGGCCCTCAGAGGACTAAAAAATATAAAAAGGTTCCCCAACACTGATTAAAAAATATATATAAACATGAGAACATTGTGGCTATGTGAAATCAATATTGCACGACACACTATCTTTTTACTTTTTTTTTCTGAAACAAAGAGAGGAGTCGCGACGGGTCGACATGTTACAGTTGCAAGAACAACATCACACTTTGTCCATTTCCGTTAAGTGCCAAAAGAAAAACAAACGGGGAAAAAAAAACAATCGGACGTGCGTTAGTGTTAAGACATCCCATTGCTTACCAAAATAAAGCGTGCTGGACATAGATTTGGTGATTTGTAGTCATGGTGACGTCGCAAACCAAACAGTTAATGCTACCTGTGTGTTAAAAAAACAAAAGTAGAGTTGGATGTAAAAAAAAAACCCCACTTTCATAAATCACCCAATGAAAATGAAAATGTACGCGCGTGACACTGCGCAAACGCGCCACAAGGCACATAGAAGTTTTTTCTTAACAGCGACCTTAGTGAGTACCAAGAGCTTTCATTCATTGTCGTCTATCTATGCCAGTGACGCATCATCACAGGCAGAACAATTAACCGATATTGAACTTATCGGTTCTTTTGTCACACACTTTTTTTTTTAGGTTGGAGTTTACCTGACATGTTTCGGCGAAAGTCTTCTGCCTTCTTCAGTGTCACATGACATTGTTGTCTATCAGCTAATGTTCAATGAAGGCGTGACTCAGCTGGTAAAGTACGAGTCGCACACCATTTGACACTCTGAAGAAGGCGCAAGAGTTTGAGAAGCCTGGCAAGCCGCACCCACTACAGCGATGAGTCGAGATTTCCAGGCTAGAGTTTGAGCGTATCAGGATGGCTAGCTCACCCCTGCTACGCTATCTGTAAAAGCTGCCATTTTTCATATTAGAGCTGTAACGACCTACATTGGGTATGAAAAGTCCACACAACCCTCTCAAAGGCCAGGCAGATATTTTTCACGTGACCTGTAACTAGTACAACCCAATTAAAAGAGGACATCAAGGAAAGCCAACTAGAACGTATGAACTTCATTTCAAATTCACCACTTTAAATGTTGGCAGATGGATGCCGACACTTTTCTTTGAATGTGATTTGGTTAATTGTGAACACGGCCACATCCCATTTACAAGAGGGTGCGCACACTTGTGCAACCACATGATCGGAGTCGTTTTTACCTTGCCTCAAGAATATATACAAATACATTTTTTAATTGGATCGAGTTGAACCAGTTACACATCAGACTAATCGTAGAAAAAAAAGTTTTTTGAATAGCACAAAGTCTGAACTGGGGTGTGCAGACTTTTCATATCCACAATTCTACAAATTTGGGACATGTGACACTCATTTCTAAAATTTCACACCACACACTGGTGCTGACATCATTGAACTATCCGAGTGCAGGATACCGAGCACCCGTCTGAAAGTCGACGCAGATGTGAAGTTTCACACGCCTTAGCTGGGTTCTGTGTAAAATGGATGACGTTTTTTTTTTTCTCGCAATCTCGAACGATACTCATTTCTCCCACAACTTTGTGTTCAAAGCATTTGTTACTGTCTGTGTGAAAATATTTTTTTTCCGACATGACACAAAATGAGCACTGACATCATCTCATCGAAGGTTGCTGTGTTGTTTGAAAGCGCACACACGCAGAAGCCATCTCATGAGAAGGCTTCTGTGTAAAAGACTCACAAAATGACGGCGCTTCACAATTTTGCAGGATCTCTGTGTTTAAAAAGGGTGGAGCCACAACATGTAGAAGAACGCCTATGAGTAAGTGTACGCAGGATTCGGTGTGAAAGGGGCTCGAGCTGCGTCATCGTTGCAGAAAAACGGCGACTCCGGCGGAAGGTGGCGTAAAAGGCTGCTGGTCACTGTGGACAATTTCTAGTCCTTCATCAAACTAACATGCATGTTTTTGGGTTGCGAGAGGAAGCTGGAGTATTCGAATCCAGAATCTCTCCACTATGAAGCAGGTGTGTGACCCACTACCCCCGCACCCACCGCGTTGCTTTCATATTGAAATAATATGCAAATATGAGAAATCTTGTGACAGAGCGTCAGAAGATTCAAAGCGTGACAAAGAGGAGAAAGAAGAGTGCTCCGTTGTGTTTATAGAAGAAATGTGCCAAGAATAAAGCCTTTTGGGGGGGGGGGCTTAAAAAGTGATTTTGCATCAGCAAAGTAATGAAAGGAGGCGGCCAAGATAAATTAAAAAAAAACAAACTCAATTCACCCATGAGTGGTGCGAAGCGAGGATTGGTTCAAGCCAACCTTGAGTTAAAAAAAAAAACGTATAAAATAGTTTTTGCACGCTGGGCTTGAAGATGAGCCGCGTGCTCCCCTGCCCGTCCCATACATCAAAATACATTCACTGCGGACACTCGTGCGGAAGCCACGGGGGGTCGGGGGGGAGGGGCTTGGTCTCGAACCCATGCGCATCTCGTGGAGCCGGGCGGCGGGAGGTCAGAGCAACATGTACTGGTTGTCGATGGCCCGCTTGCGTCCACGCTCGGGTTCCAACTCATAGTCCGAGTCCCGCTGGGGGAAGACGGGCGGGTGGCCGAGGCGGAGCGGCGGCGGCCGACCCGCCGACTCGCTGCGGCGCAGGGGAGCGGAGGAGGCGGTGGCGTTCGACGGCGGCGGCGGCGGGCCGAGCCGGCGAGGCAGCTGCGGGCCGGAAGCGCCCGGGGCGGCGCAGGAAGACGAGGAAGAGGAGGAGGATGAGGAAGAAGAAGAAAGTGGTTGATTGCAGCTTCGAGCTGCTCCGCAGTGAGCCAAGTTGGGCTCCGAGTTCCAGCGGTGCAGCGAGAACGGCGCCAAGTGGGTGCCGGAGAGCTGACCTGCCACAGGGGGAAAAAAACAGACAGTAACTAACACTTCTATAAAAAATAAATAAATAATAAAGGGTTTCTGTTATTCCGTTGGTTGAAAGTTTGAGATGGCGGCGAAAAAAAAAACTCACAAAGCTCTACTAATTATGACATTTAAGAAATGGGAATGCCAGTTGGATTTTTCATATGAATCGTCCAAAGGGCGTATCAAAAGGGCCTTACTTTACATGGTCGTTTATTTTCAGCTAAAAACACCTTACCATAGATGGTCGTTTTTTTTCGGCTTTCGGCTGAAAACGCCTGACTATACATGTCGTTATACACGACGTTTTTTTTCGGTTAAAAATTTTGTCCAAAAAGGCCCAACTATACATGGTCGTTTTTTTCATCCAAAAACGCCTTACTATACATGGTCGATTTTTTTCGGCTAAAAATTTCGTCAAAAAATGCCTTACTATACATGGTCGATTTTTTCGGGTTAAAACGCCTTACTACACATGGTCGTAAGTTTGAGATGGCGGCGGAAAAAAAAACCTCACAAAGGTCTACTAATTACGACATTTAAGAAATGGGAATGCCAGTTGGATTTTTCATGTGAATCGTCCAAAGGGTGTATCACTAAACTCACCTGGAATGTATGCACAGAACACGAGAGCAAAATACGACGAGAGGCACGATTACGAGGCAAGTTGGTCATTTGATTTGTAGGCTAATCGTTATGAAAAATATTTTGAAACAGTATTGGTTGTTCTATAATTTACTGGTTGTAGCATGGTAATTTTTTGAATAAAACCTTCGTCACAAGGTGTAGTAATGCGAATGTTAACTGTTGGTAGAACTCATGATGACGTGTGTTAAATTCTTTCGTCAAATTGATCGTAGGTTACACATGCATCGTCTTGGGAAGAGGATGTCAACCCACATCAATACGTACCTGTATTAAAGATTACCAGTAAATTAATCTTTGCAGTGTGAGATTGGAAAAAAAATACTTTGATGATGCCACATGAGTACACCAGTTTTTGATCCGTTTATTTTTTGGAATAAACCTGAAGTACACAGCTGCCGATGTAATGTTCATTGTTAATGCATCGTTTTCAAACATTTACCCTTGAAACATGATACTTTTGAGTGCCAGAATTCTTGATTATGAATATCAGTCAAAATAGAAAAATGGGTTCCCATGATGAACGTTAACGGAACCCAACGTTAGTTACCATGGGGTAATCCGCCATTGGGTAATCCGACGGAACTGAAAAACGGTTACCATGAATTTCCGAAATCCTCAGGCCTGCTACTGAATTATTAAAATTTTTGCAACATTTGTTTATAATTGTATGTATATGTTGTTGTTTGTGTTATTATCGTATGCAATTGAATAAGCAGACCATTTCAGAATTCGAAATTTGGGACTCTCTCAATGCAGAATGGGACTCATACTTTTCTGATCAGCGAGTCCCCGGGACTCGCTGCCGGTAAACTGTCAAATGATCACTGCAGAGATTAGCGCTTTTCCTGCACTCTGTGATTGACTTCTATGCAAAGTCATTTCTCAACTTGTCTTCCGTTCCATGTCATGCCTGTTGAGTGTCGATTTATTTCATATTAAGAAACTACTGCACTAAAACATTCATTCATAAATGTATATCATATGCTTTTTTTGTTTTTCTCAGTATAAATAACACGTACCCCTGACTGTTCTACTCTTTGAATAAAAACACTTCATTCAAGCGTTAGGGAGTGCAAGGGGTTATGATGGAGGGGTGTTGCAAATCATGAAGATCTGCCAAGTGGTATGATAGCATTGTTTTATACATGTCCTAGGCTAGGCTTCAGCTTCAAAATCAGTCCTTGGTCCTTGGCCTTGGCCTCGGAAAATTTTCTAAGTCCTTGGCCTTGGCCTTGGGTTGCCGGTCCTTGGACACAACACTGGTGTGTGTGTGTGTGTGTGTGTGTGTGTGTGTGTGTGTGTGTGTGTGTGTATGCTCACCCTGTGACGGCGGGCTGGAGCCCGCCACCACGAAGCTAGAGAGCGTGACAGCGCCGGCTGATCCGCACTCCAGCGGGATGGGGAAGAGGCGGAAGTGGCTGAGCATTTCCACGACGGAGGGGAAGCGCAGGTGCTGCACCCTGCACTGCCCCCACTCGGTCAGCGAGAGGCGCAGGTGCTGCGCGCGCACACACACACACACACACACACACACACAAACGGGGAAATCAGAACAGTACTCTGAGTAGAGTCCCCCCCCCCCCCTTCCTTCTGTGAGGCTTCCCATACTCACCTTGGCTTTTCCTTGGTAGTTAAAAGTGAGGACGTAGTCTCCTCGCCGCGTCTCGCTCTGACGCACCAGAAAGACGCCGTGGCCCTCGGCTCCCGAGCTCTGAACAAGGTGGGCCGCCTTGACGCGCGAGATGTGCCCGTGGAACCACGGGTAGGAGGACAGGAAGTGATCGGTCTTGTGGATGAGCGGCTCCGGCAGAGCCAGGGCGACAGGGTCTGGGGAGCAGGAACACGGAAGTGGTCTACACCCAAAAACCAGGCTAAGACATTCGCTGCCATGGACGTTCATATTCGTCAACCAAATTCAAGGGACATGTCACATATTTGGGACTTCGCTATCGGAAATTTTAGATGCAATTATGCTGTTGACTATTTCATCACGTCATCAAATACAATTTTACTTTTGCAAGTGTATTTAAAAACGATTGTTTCCAGTTTATTGTTCTTTAAGCAATCAAATTTTCTTATTTGGTGTAATTTAGTGATTAAAAAAAAAACAACTAAACAACATGGCAAAAGGGATATTGTACTCGCCAAATGTTTTGAAACTGATTCCGTTTCTGGTTTGGATATTGTATTCCAAAATAAAAGCAGATGCTTGTAAATTATTATAAATAAATATTGGGATGAAAAGCAAATTATAGTTTGTCTGCTTTCAAGCTATCCCTAAATGATTATTCCTTTATAAAAATAGTTTGAATACAAATCGTTCTACTTATTAATTAGTTGGTGATTACTCTTGACACCTCTCATCTATATGTTGATTCATCATATCGTGTCTATTTTCCGAAACCACATTCATGATGAACAGATGCCTGCAGACCGCAGCTTTGCATCAATTTGGATTTGTGATCAGCACAGCTTTTGAGAAGAGACAGACTGGCGCGTGAATCTCAGCTTGTCAAGTCGACAATGAGGCAGAGAAATGTAAGCAGCCCACATTTGAAATAAGGTATGTATATGTACGGTACAAACAGAGAATGTCTGGATCGCAATCGTAAGAAAAGAGGTCAGTTCATGGAGCGAGTCGGCGCGGCTCACGGCGCGTCGATAAGTTCTAGATGTATGAATAAATAATGTCATTTCTCAGTATTGAAATTGTTGTTCTACAGTTTGAGGTGTCGCAAAGGCAAAAAAATATCTGCGTCAAAGTCACCGTTCTGCTTGACGCATTTCTTCTCACAAAAATCCCTGTTTTATCGGCTTTTGGGTGCAACCAATTCATTTTCTATTGCTGATTGCTTCAGAAAAGCCAAAGGCAACAATAAACTTTTTTTTTTTTGCTGGTTAAAGAAAAGTGTCTTTTGTTCAGGTCAAGAACAGTCAACATGGATGGCAATACGGGGAGCTGTTTGCTGGCAGTGGATGAGTTTGTATCAATTAAGGTTGCAAAGACAAGGAACACATTCCACGACCTTTTCCTAAGGAAGTTCAACTGGGAGCTCTTGGATCGGTATCTAAAATGCTACAATTAAAAAGCATGACATAGCAACAGATGTCTTTGGAACCTTTATCGGGCTTTCGATATTTTATTGAAAAATCTATTCTTTCTGTGAAAAGGAAAAAAAAAAATTACGGAATCACCCATTACTCAACCCTTGGAAGCAACCCACTGAAAACTGAGCACAATTCCAACCCCGCCATGGTCCTAAAAATACCAACAACATCCCCATTGAAAATCGTAAATTAATTGAGCCTCTCTCCCTTCAAGTTTAAATTCCAAAAATCATCTGAGGATGTGACGGAGGAGGTTTCCAACTTTGAAAATTCATGGAATTTCGCAACCCTCTGATCAATTCATTGCCAAATCGCTTGATGGATTTTTTTTCTCCGACTGCCGCCGAGGACGCGGATAACGTGACGTAGATGAAAGGACCCCAAAAAAAGAAAATAAATACGTACAGCTAATCGTGACGGGACGTGTCTGCTGAGCCAGGTGGGACGAAGCGGGCCTCCAATCACTTTGACTGCCAGACTCGGAGCTTGCCCTGTGATTGGTCGAAAGGGCGCCGTCAGCCACCGAGGGGAGGGGCTCCAGATCCACAGTACCCAACCTGAACACACACACACATTTTATTTTGAAAATTTACCAGATTCTCTCTTACATCCTTCTACAGTATGTCACTCTTGATGCGGGTCGAGGCGCACTTCTAGGTCACGTGATACGTTACCGCTAAAATGAAACCCAGGAGCTAGCAAAATGAGTTAAAAACAAAGGTCTTGGCAAGTTTTTTTGGGGGGGGGGGACGGGAAAAGGCCTAGCCAGGAAACAGAACGACTACGACTTTCAAGAAACATTTAATAGACAGTATCAGGAGTTCGACCTAAAATACGGATCTATCTCAACGGGAGATTCCCGTATTTTTCATGCACTTTTTATCTGCGTTGTACAGTATCTTATTTTGAAGGCACGTTTAAACGTTACCATAATGACCAGAAAGCGTTGCGGCCAGATAGGACGTTCCTCGGGTCATGATTTGTATTTATTCTGTTTCGAAAACACCAGTTTGCATGCAGGTCATATCACATTATTTTGTCGTATTTATCAGGCCTTAACGGCCGGTCCCTGAAAATATTGTCGGCTCCATCGCGTTTCCCACCTGTTGCTGATGCATTCTTTGATCTCTGTGGTCCAGGAGCTGACCTGCTGGTCATTGTCTGTCTCAAATATCAAACTGCCTCGGTTAACCTTTGAGGGTGACAGAGAAGCTTTTTCAATGGAGCCACACAATCAAGGCGGCGTGGCTCTCAAAAATGAAGCAGCGCACCTTTAAGACAAACGTGTTTAAGTTGTCGGGCATCTCCAGCCGGTTGCAGCGACGGACTTCTTGGATATCTGAGCAGTGAGTCGTCAGTTTGGGAGCGGAGGCCTAGAAGAGACAGACGGTGATGGCCGTTCATTGGAATGTAACGATGTCAGCAAACAGACGAGAATCGAAGTCACACGCGCATTCCTGTCGCCGCGAAGGCCGCCAGAGACCGGAACGCGGCGTGGAAGGCGCACCGCTCGTCCGGTAAACGCAGGAAATAAATGGGAGCTGCACGGCCATGTTGGTGTGTCAACGGGGTTAATGAGCTCAGTACGTGCGTACGACGTGTCATCGGCATGATCTGTCCACCCCAAGCACAGCGGGAGCTCTCCAGAAATGACTTGGTGGGCTGAATTGTGGCAAAATAACAATTGAGTTGTTATTGTTGAGCTCCGTGTGTCCCAAACTTCGACGAACAACGCACAGATTTGTGATCAGACCACCAAAAATGTGTGTCAAGAGTAACTATTCAGAGAAATCTGAAATTCACTGAAGAGGTTGTCATGGAACAGCGATGGCATATCTGCGTCGAGTAAAACCGAGACGGCAAACTAAATCCCTAGTTGGAGAGGTTCCGTCTTGTCATTGTTTGGTCAGCGTTGAGCTTCTGTGATGATGACCGCGACGATGATGGTGATGAAAGATGTCAGCCAGCGGATGACTTGGGCTCATCATCATGGTTTGGCGACTTTCCCCTCCCGCACCGGTCGTGTGCGCTCGGACGCACGACACCAAACATATGAATTACACGCTTTAACCTCTCACGACTGTCTGACTCGCACGCCTGCACGTGTTATTGTCAGCTGCCACCGTACACCCCGGGGGGGCCACAAGCCCGCACGCCCGGCTGACCGACTCATCCATCCGTGTGCGTGTTTACGCCGGTGGCCATGTTGGCGCTCGATTGGGCGTGTGGGCACGGCTGGCTCGGCAGCGCTGCTGACATTTTGAGTCGCGCCAGTGTGTTCTCACTAAAACACATTTTTGGGGCTTTTTTGCATCCATCTTGGTCCGCCTTCGTATGAATCATTGTACCTTCATCGAATTTAACAGCCCGGAGGCTGTCATCACTCCGTCGACTTTCAAATCATCTTTCCCTTTTCAGCATTTCTTGATCAAATGCTTCTCTACCAGCCACAACTTTATTCAGTTTTGCTTTATGTCCAACTAAAAGCATGACCGATTTTACGGGTCAAATATTCAATAATAATAATTAGGGATGTCCCCATCACGCTTTTTTATCACCCGAGTCCGAATCCGAATCTTTGGTTTTAAGTATCTGCCAAGACAGAGACATAAGCGGTGCTCACACGGCACACATTTGCTCCGGTGCTGCACCGAGATAGTTTGTTGCGGGATATTTTGCACCGCAGCAAATTGTGTGGAGCATTCACATGTACAAAGCCGCTGAGCGGGGCAACCCCCGGTACAGTCTCGGGGCTGCCCCACTTGCGGCAGTTTCTGCAGCGGAGCAAAACGACAGAAGCCAAATGAGCTGTCGTATTGGTTCTTTTTAAAACGTATACACAACTCAAGCGACTACTGGACAGGCACGTCCTTCTCCTTCTGCTCGAGAGTGACCGCCCCCAAAAACGTAAATCAACGACGACTTCAATGACACTCAGAAAAGCAAATACGTAATGCGCCAAACAGAAAATCAAGAGAGGAAATCACAAAAGAAATTATATGGGGGGCGGGGGGGTTGTGAACACACAACAAAGGAACATACTACACAAACAACTCCGAGACAGTCCAGTCTCCTACAAAAGGAAAGATGTTACCAGCCAAGTCTTGTGTCGTTATTAAACAAACACATGACGGAAGTCCGACATAGCACGAAAGCATTTTCGCCGTACGTACTCTTCACAAGCATTTGCTCTGGAGCAAATTTAACCCAGTTGCGTTCACACGTGCAAATTTACATCGCCGCTGCTTCGCAAACGAGCATTTGCTCCGGAGCAAATTTTTAAACCACCTCCCTGAGGTGGATCAAATTTGGTTCGGTGTAGCCGGGGCTACGACGGAGCTAATTTGCACGTGTGAACGCTCTACTGGGGCAGCCACCGGACCAAATCTTGCCGTGTGAACACCCCTAGAGAGAGAGAGAGAGAGAGAGAGAGAGAGAGAGCGAGAGAGAGACTTTCAATAATACAGTACAGTGAAACTCCTCTACAATGAAACCTACATGGGCGAAAATACCCATAAAAATGTTCATGCATGAAAGCCATTCCCACTTTTCTGCTCCCCCTATGACGAAAAATCCCCCTGTTCCGTTATACGAAATCTTCACTACAATGAAAACAAGCCTTCGGCAAAAGTCTAATCCAATATAATATGATTAATATAAAACAATTGTATGTTAATGTTAAACAATATCAAATCAATGTATGCTTGTATTTATGCACTATGTACAGTAAATTTTAGAAAACTGTGTCTTGTTACAGAACATGGGGGAGAGTAGAAAAAAAATTGCATTACTGATCTAACTTTTAAACACTGGCTGCCATATTCCATTCCTCAGAAGTATTCTTCTGTGTATCATTTTTCTCGACCAGTTACATGTCTTTCAGAGAAACAAAAAAAAAAAACATTCTGTTGAATCAGAGCCCAGGGGCGCCGCCCCCCCCGCCCATCCAAAAATGTCACAGTGCACTTATGTAGCCGCATCTGTTATCCTATCCGTCTTCTTCTGTCCGCCCGTCTATCTCCAGTATCTATCTTACAGCAAATTTCCACAGTTTATTTAACTGGTGGGGAAATTTATACAACAATCATCACTCCCTCACCGCTCTGCTACGACTCCCCTCGCACCCCCACTCCACGTCCATACATGGAGCACAGACGAAGCTCGCATGTCTCTCTAGAATCAACACGGCAGCCCACGGGACGACAAGCTGTACGTCGGGGAGCGCGGCGAAGAAATATAAGGACGGGCCGGTTGTTGGGAGCGGGGTGAGTGGCGTGTGAGAGAACAAAAGCGTCAAAAGGAAACAGACGAGACGGCGAGAGACACGGGAGGTGGGGTGGGGGGCTTGTAGCGAGAAAAAGGGAATGATGGAGAGCAGAGGGGACGACAGATTCCGGGGCTTTTGTGCGCCGGATGAGTCTGAGTCCATGCGACAGCGTGTGAGCCTGAGGAATGTCTACGCTAATCCTCCACACAGACGCACGCACAAGTGCACAGAGACAAACACACGCACGCACAACGAAAGAGCAAATTAACCGTGCGGGCGCTTGATTTGCTCAGATGGGCGGTTTTTGTGAATGGACGCCACCGGTCGGAACGTCGGGTGTCTCAACCGCGGCGTCCAATATCATCAACGAGAAGTGTGCTGACACAGAGGGTGGGAGGCGAGCGGAATGACTCATTTAAGTCGGACGCGATAGGGAGGAAGTGACTAAAAGTGAAGTTGCACCAGCATATCTGAGACCGCGGTCTTTATTTGCACTTCAAATATGAAGTCTGTGAACGTATTTTTTTTTTGTCATGTGCTCTGTTCATAGAGGAAGAATGATTTAATGAAAGTAAAGGTGAAGAAGAATTTCCCATGTTGAGTTGCTTTTATGGAACATCTATGAGATGTTAACATTCTGTTCAGCTAAAGCAAAAATGTCCTCAGAGTGGCCTGGGTTGTTGATTACTTTGACAGCAAAAAAGGACCACGATTGATCCATAATGTTTTTTTTTTTGCTTATCATTTTTATGATAAAAAATGATAAGCAACCAGCCACAGCTTGATCACAAACCAAATTGAGATGTAGCAAATTGCGCTAAATAGACGCAATTTGAGATCTTATTACTGCACGGGAAATTTGATTACAACACCCAATCGGTACCCAGTAAGATTAAGATCAAGATGAAGATATCCTTTATTTGTCCCGCAATGGGGAAATTACAATCAGAATTCAGAAAGGAAAAAGCTGGGTAGGGAGAGGGAAAAAAAAACACGCTCGAACTATCCTCTTCTGAGAATAATTTAAGTCAAGGATAAAAAAAGACCAGAGCACAAAAATAAGCATATGACAGTTACAACAAGTCACAAGACATAACATGTAATAAGGGGGAGGATGAATGGGAAGAGGGTGGGGGAGGGTGACCGCGCCGCCGCCGCCGCCTGACCAGCTGCACTGATTCCCACGTGCGCTCCGCAGGTTGAACCACGTCACGGGGGAAAAAGAATCGAAGCGATGAAGACGGTGATAACAAGGATGTGTATGCCCGTGTGGTTGTCCAGTTGCGTACGTGTATGCGTGTACAGGTCATAGTTGCTTCGTCGAGGTCTGCTCATCATGAAGACAGTCCCGGCTTATCAGTCCATGGCCGAGAAGGATGGGGGTGACGGTGGGGGCCCTAGATTCCATGCGTACTTCCATCCAGGGGAAAGACCAGATAGCGTTGTTTGTTTTGGAGGGACGGCCGCCAACAATTTCAGACAGCCTTGAGTCCGTGGTCTGTATCTCTTCACTGGCGCCGATCAGCCCGAATCAGAAAACTCTTTACGCAGCGCGGATTCCAACTTCTCCATGTTGTTGTCGATCGCGCGGAGTCGCTCCAAAACCGCAACAATATTGCGGTTGAGCTCAGTCACCGCTTGAGTCTGAGTGTTGGACATTCGCGCAAAGCCATCCAGAATGACCGGCAGCTTCTTCACTTCCAAAAGAGCCGCTCCCGTCGGTTGAATTTTGCGATAGAACAGAAAGCTGCCAACGCCAAACAGCAGCATACTTGTCATCAAAAGGCCAATAATGTCGATGTCTTCTACATCCTCCACGGACAGTACTGCCAGGCACACCGGTCTCCACTTTCTCCATGGATCCAGGGCGTATCCGGCAGCAAGTGTCCCCGGAGGGCAAGCAGGCTCCCCACTGCCCGCTCTTTCCGTCAAAAAAATGTTATCGATTACATCGAGAGACCAGCCAACTAATTCCATGGTTAGTTCTTCGGATGAAAAATACGGTAGGAGGCTAGGAAAAAAGTTAGACAAAGACAGCACAAAGACCAAGTGGCGAGCACGGAAAGGGTGGGGTGAGGGCAGGAGCAGTGCAAAAAAAGTGTCCGCCTTCGTCGAGAGCCAAGCAGAAGAAGAGTCCACACTTGATTTCAAACTCAAAAGTGGTTACAGGATTGCTGTTTTGATTAGCTACTGAGCTAAGTTGGTCTGAGCACTTTAACCTTTTACATCGTCTATGAATCTCTGGGTACGCTTGAAGCCAAGCACGTTCCTTTCGTATGCGGAAATGTCGGGGTGCCAGACTCCTCCCTCGCCACGCCCTTATATGAATATGCGCTCATGATGGGGTTGTTTTCTCCTTATATGAGATGATTAATACTTGACACAATTATCATACTTATTTTAGTACAACATATTAAACTATAAATTGAACAACACGAGTTGGAATGGACTTTCGAGTATCGTAAAAGTAACGACAAACAGCAGATTTCAATTACCAACGTTCTCACTCAAAGAACACACACACAAAAACTAGAATTGTCCAAATTTATAAGAAAAAAAAAATAGGACGTGGGGCATCGATCAAGCAAACCGCACGGCTTGACGCGACTGCGCCGCAGGTGCGGGTTCTGACGAGATCTCGGTCTTGGCGAGAGTGACTCACGGCGAGGAATTTGTTGTGAGAACGTGAATGAGTTTGAGATGACTTTGAGGAACCATATGTGGCGGGAAGAGGAACAAGAAG